>NC_047105.1:148342924-148487010 GCF_902500255.1 Thalassophryne amazonica
AGAGAGAGACAGGAGAGAGAGAGACAGGGAGAGAGAGAGAGAGAGAGGAGAGAGAGAGAGAGAGGAGAGAGAGATGAGAGAGAGAGAGAGAGGAGAGAGAGAGAGAGAGAGAGAGACAGTGAGCAACAGTTGCCTGTGAGCAAGCACTTGGCGACAGTGGGAAGGAAAAACTCCCTTTTAACAGGAAGAAACCTCCAGCAAAACCAGGCTCAGGGAGGGGCAGTCTTCTGCTGGGACTGGTTGGGGCTGAGGGAGAGAACCACGAAAAAGACATGCTGTGGAGGGGAGCAGAGATCAATCACTAATGATTAAATGCAGAGTGGTGCATACAGAGCAAAAAGAGAAAGAAACACTCAGTGCATCATGGGAACCCCCCAGCAGTCTAAGTCTATAGTAGCATAACTAAGGGATGGTTCAGGGTCACCTGATCCAGCCCTAACTATAAGCTTTAGCAAAAAGGAAAGTTTTAAGCCTAATCTTAAAAGTAGAGAGGGTGTCTGTCTCCCTGATCTGAATTGGGAGCTGGTTCCACAGGAGAGGAGCCTGAAAGCTGAAGGCTCTGCCTCCCATTCTACTCTTGCAAACCCTAGGAACTACAAGTAAGCCTGCAGTCTGAGAGCGAAGCGCTCTATTGGGGTGATATGGTACTATGAGGTTCCTAAGATAAGATGGGACCTGATTATTCAAAACATTATAAGTAAGAAGACGAATTTTAAATTCTATTCTGGAATTAACAGGGAGCCAATGAAGAGAGGCCAATATGGGTGAGATATGCTCTCTCCTTCTAGTCCCTGTCAGTACTCTAGCTGCAGCATTTTGAATTAACTGAAGGCTTTTCAGGGAACTTTTAGGACAACCTGATAATAATGAATTACAATAGTCCAGCCTAGAGGAAATAAATGCATGAATTAGTTTTTCAGCATCACTCTGAGACAAGACCTTTCTAATTTTAGAGATATTGCGCAAATGCAAAAAAGCAGTCCTACATATTTCTTTAATATGCGCATTGAATGACATATCCTGATCAAAAATGACTCCAAGATTTCTCACAGTATTACTAGACATCAGGGTAATGCCATCCAGAGTAAGGATCTGGTTAGACACCATGTTTCTAAGATTTGTGGGGCCAAGTACAATAACTTCAGTTTTATCTGAGTTTAAAAGCAGGAAATTAGAGGTCATCCATGTCTTTATGTCTGTAAGACAATCCTGTAGTTTAGCTAATTGGTGTGTGTCCTCTGGCTTCATGGATAGATAAAGCTGGGTATCATCTGCGTAACAATGAAAATTTAAGCAATGCCGTCTAATAATACTGCCTAAGGGAAACATGTATAAAGTGAATAAAATTGGTCCTAGCACAGAACCTTGTGGAACTCCATAATTAACCTTAGTCTGTGAAGAAGATTCCCCATTTACATGAACAAATTGTAATCTATTAGATAAATATGATTCTAACCACCGCAGCGCAGTGCCTTTAATACCTATGGCATGCTCTAATCTCTGTAATAAAATTTTATGGTCAACAGTATCAAAAGCAGCACTGAGGTCTAACAGAACAAGCACAGAAACGAGTCCACAGTCTGAGGCCATAAGAAGATCATTTGTAACCTTCACTAATGCTGTTTCTGTACTATGATGAATTCTAAAACCTGACTGAAACTCTTCAAATAGACCATTCCTCTGCAGATGATCAGTTAGCTGTTTTACAACTACCCTTTCAAGAATTTTTGAGAGAAAAGGAAGGTTGGAGATTGGCCTATAATTAGCTAAGATAGCTGGGTCAAGTGATGGCTTTTTAAGTAATGGTTTAATTACTGCCACCTTAAAAGCCTGTGGTACATAGTCAACTAATAAAGATAGAGTGATCATATTTAAGATCGAAGCATTAATTAATGGTAGGGCTTCCTTGAGCAGCCTGGTAGGAATGGGGTCTAATAGACATGTTGATGGTTTGGAGGAAGTAACTAATGAAAATAACTCAGACAGAACAATCGGAGAGAAAGAGTCTAACCAAATACCAGCATCACTGAAAGCAGCCAAAGATAACAATACGTCTTTGGGATGGTTATGAGTAATTTCTTCTCTAATAGTTAAAATTTTATTAGCAAAGAAAGTCATGAAGTCATTACTAGTTAAAGTTAAAGGAATACTCGGCTCAATAGAGCTCTGGCTCTTTGTCAGCCTGGCTACAGTGCTGAAAAGAAACCTGGGGTTGTTCTTATTTCTTCAGTTAGTGATGAGTAGTAAGATGTCCTAGCTTTACGGAGGGCTTTTTTATAGAGCAACAGACTCTTTTTCCAGGCTAAGTGAAGATCTTCTAAATTAGTGAGACGCCATTTCCTCTCCAACTTACGGGTTATCTGCTTTAAGCTGCGAGTTTGTGAGTTATACCACGGAGTCAGGCACTTCTGATTTAAGGCTCTCTTTTTCAGAGGAGCTACAGCATCCAAAGTTGTCTTCAATGACGATGTAAAACTACTGACGAGATACTCTATCTCACTTACAGAGTTTAGGTAGCTACTCTGCCCTGTGTGGTATATGCATTAGAGAACATAAAGAAGGAATCATATCCTTAAACCTAGTTACAGCGCTTTCTGAAAGACTTCTACTGTAATGAAACTTATTCCCCACTGCTGGGTAGTCCATCAGAGTAAATGTAAATGTTATTAAGAAATGATCAGACAGAAGGGAGTTTTCAGGGAATACTGTTAAGTCTTCTATTTCCATACCATAAGTCAGAACAAGATCTAAGATATGATTAAAGTGGTGGGTGGACTCATTTACATTTTGAGCAAAGCCAATTGAGTCTAATAATAGATTAAATGCAGTGTTGAGGCTGTCATTCTCAGCATCTGTGTGGATGTTAAAATCGCCCACTATAATTATCTTATCTGAGCTAAGCACTAAGTCAGACAAAAGGTCTGAAAATTCACAGAGAAACTCACAGTAACGACCAGGTGGACGATAGATAATAACAAATAAAACTGGTTTTTGGGACTTCCAATTTGGATGGACAAGACTAAGAGTCAAGCTTTCAAATGAATTAAAGCTCTGTCTGGGTTTTTGATTAATACTAAGCTGGAATGGAAGATTGCTGCTAATCCTCCCCCTCGGCCGTGCTACGAGCGTTCTGACAGTTAGTGTGACTCGGGGGTGTAGACTCATTTAAACTAACATATTCATCCTGCTGTAACCAGGTTTCTGTAAGGCAGAATAAATCAATATGTGATCAATTATTATATCATTTACTAACAGGGACTTAGAAGAGAGAGACCTAATGTTTAATAGACCACATTTAACTGTTTTAGTCTGTGGTGCAGTTGAAGGTGCTATATTATTTTTCTTTTGAATTTTTATGCTTAAATAGATTTTTGCTGGTTATTGTTGGTCTGGGAGCAGGCACCGTCTCTACGGGGATGGGGTAATGAGGGGATGGCAGGGGGAGAGAAGCTGCAGAGAGGTGTGTAAGACTACAACTCTGCTTCCTGGTCCCAACCCTGGATAGTCACAGTTTGGAGGATTTGATAAAATTGGCCAGATTTCTAGAAATGAGAGCTGCTCCATCCAAAGTGGGATGGATGCCGTCTCTCCTAACAAGACCAGGTTTTCCCCAGAAGCTTTGCCAATTGTCATGGCTTGATAAAACGGTTGTATGTTTTTTTCCTTCTTGTCTGCAGCTGTTAAAGTATGTTTATAACAGATTTAACTTCTTGTTGGAATCCTTCAGACGAGCTGCGCTCTGATGTGATCTGCTGATGTCACCATTCGCTCTGTTCACCTCTTCTTTACTCCACTCGACGAGCTGCATGTCGTGTTGGAGATTAGATCGCGTCACATAGCACGACATTTGTGCGTGAAAGATTTTTTGAACATTTCAAAATTCTCTGTGCGTAACAGCACACACCGGCGCCCCTCTGGTGTCCTGTCTGCACCCGTTAAAGACGGGTTTACGCTCCAGCACGACACATCACGACACAGGTCGTGATGTGTCGTGAAGCAAAGGCATGCTCGTGTAAATGCCCCTTTAACGACTTCTTCACGGACTGAACCAGTCCATGCTGCCCCACCCTCTCCCTCACTGCAGACATCTCTCCTCCTCCTTCCCTCAGCACAACCTCCTCCATACATCACTGTGGACCAGGTCAGAGGACAGCCAAGGAAGCTTCATCCCAGGAAAGATGCCCAGACAAGGTGTGTCCCCAACTACTGAAGACCTGCACAACTGAACAGGCAGAACCACTACAATGTATCTTCAACCTTAGCCTGCAGCGAGTGCCCACGGCATGGAGGACGCCATCCTCTACCTGCTACACCAAGTCCACTCACACCTGGATAAGGGAAAGAGCACAGTGAGGATTCTCTTCCTGCCTTCAACACCATCCAGCCCCTTGTGCTCCAGGACAAACTGAACAGGATGTGAGTGGACCCCTGCCTGGTCACTTGGATCTTCAGCTGCCTTGCTGACAGGCTGAGGGACACCACGTCTGACACTGTGATCAGCAGCACCGGAGCACCCCAGGGCGTGGTGCTGGTCCCTCTTCTCTTCACCCTGTACACTTCCTGCTGTCAGGACGGAAGTCGTGGAGGGATGTCAGCCTATAGGCCGGTAACCCCCCCCCCCAAAAAACAAAAAATCTTAGAAAGGACAGACATGCTCAATTCTCAGCCACTGCTACTGGTCTGGACTCAGCTAATGGGACACACTACCTGCCACTCAAATCAGCCACACCTCCGTGCATAACATCATGGTCCCAAACATCTTAAGCTCATGAGTTAAATCTCCCCCTGGTACAGATGTTATGGAGGAAAGTAGCTCCAGGGCCCAAACATGCAGCTCTTTCCACATCCAGGCAGGCTTCATTGTTTTGGTGTTTCTCTCAAATGTATGTGCAATGTTTGACTGCCAGTGGAAAATCTGTGTTTACCAGCTTCAGGTGTTTGCAGCTTCTGAGAGAATATTTACATCCACCTTGGAGATCCTTTTCCAGCACGTGCACTACTTTTTCTCACATTTAGAGCAGGTCTGAAATGACGGCAGATACCTACCTGGGTAATGTGGAGGGGGCTGACAGGCCAGAAAGGTCCCTACACCTTCATACACCACCTGTGGACTCCTGCTGTCAGGAGGAAAGTCGTGGAGGTCTGGGAACGCAAAGAGACAAAGTTCTCCTGAAGCACTGCCTCAAAGTCAAGCCTGAAGAACAGAGTGTGTCTCTTTGTCACTTACAGCCAAACTTCAGGTTTGCTGCCCTGCTGATGACGGTGCCGCAGCTGTTGATGGCCAGACACTGATACGAGCCCGTATCCCGACTGGGCTCAGGGCTGCTGATCACCAAGTTACCTGCTACCAGGGTATAGCGGAGGTCCAAACCCAGTGGCACGTCTGTGCCATTCACAAGCCACCTGCAGGACAAACGACAAAAAAGATCCTGACCTTACAACCATACAAAACTGAAATACATAACAAAATACAGACATAAAAAAGACATTTAACAACTTTACCAATGTGGAGAAAAACAAAACAGTGCTAATGTCCCACTAGGGGGCACCGCACTGTCAGTCTTACATCATTAAAACAAACATTTTGTGCAAACCAGGAGTGGAAAACTATTAATACCAAGAATACGAGTACATTCACACGTCAGTACGTCAACACCATAGAAACAGACAATTCATGGCCGACAAGTAATTACATTTTTTTACAGTCTTATTTCTAAGTGATTGCAAGATTATACTCCAGAGTAGCTAAACGTAGGTTCAGATGTAACAACAGTGCTGTCACAGAGGACTGGTGGTCCAGCGTCCTCGCTGCCAGAAGTGACCACAGAGGATATGAGCACTGCTTACACTGCGCCTTTTACCGTTGATCAAAATACCAAGTTGTGACAACTGGAACAGTATGTTTGAACATTTTCAACGAATGAATGGAACGTTGCATCAGAATTGTTTATCCTGTCATAGCGCTCTAGAATGTTGCATCAGAACTGTTTATCCTGTCACAGCACTCTAGAACGTTGCATCAGAATTGTTTATCCTGTCACAGTGCTCTAGAACGGTGCATTAGAACTGTTTATCCTGTCATAGCGCTCTAGAACGTTGCATCAGAAATGTTTATCCTGTCATAGCGCTCTAGAACGTTGCATCAGAAATGTTTATCCTGTCATAGCGCTCTAGAACGTTGCATCAGAATTGTTTATCCTGTCACAGTGCTCTAGAACGGTGCATTAGAACTGTTTATCCTGTCATAGCGCTCTAGAACGTTGCATCAGAAATGTTTATCCTGTCATAGCGCTCTAGAACGTTGCATCAGAAATGTTTATCCTGTCATAGCGCTCTAGAACGTTGCATCAGAATTGTTTATCCTGTCATAGCGCTCTAGAACGTTGCATCAGAAATGTTTATCCTGTCATAGCGCTCTAGAACGTTGCATCAGAAATGTTTATCCTGTCATAGCGCTCTAGAACGTTGCATCAGAAATGTTTATCCTGTCATAGCGCTCTAGAACGTTGCATCAGAATTGTTTATCCTGTCATAGCATGAAATTCATGAATTTCACAGCCACTGTCAAGCTGGCTGTGAACTTCATCTAGGTGCCCCCACAACTGTGGCATTACCAAGCAACACACGTGGCGTGCCAGAGTGTTGGCTCCTCACGCAACATATGTGGCGTGCGTGTGTATCACATGTTAGCGTGTCACGCCCCCTCACCACCCCCCTGCAACACATATGGGGGTGGGCACACCTGTATGACATGCTGATATTTATGTACAGACAGATCATATAGGGGGCAGTGTCGCCCTGCCTTCACTGCGCACACGTCATCAGCCGCAGTTCACAAATTATCACCTCGTTTCTGCTTCAAACTCCCTCCAGCCATCATCTCTCTCAGCGACAGATATCTGAAGCTTCTCTACAACAATCATTTCCACATAAATTCATTTCATTATAATCACTTGGGACTTCGGCGAGGGAGGTCACCAAAGTCTCCTCCTCTCTCATATCCTCTGTATTTTTCTATCTCTGCTCCAACCTTCAAAAGTCCCAACTTCACCAGACTGTGAATTCTTCAAGCTATATTTGGAATAGCCATGGAATTGATCAACTGGTCTCTCAATGCTATTGACAGCATTTTTCAAAAAGGAAATCAGGGCTGGGGGAGCCTGCGTGCCCAGATGGAACCTATCCTGCGGGCTATGTTCTCAACACCTGGGAGAACTGGCACATTGCATGCTTGGCACCACTCTCTGTGGAAGACGTTGAAGATTTATTCTTATTTGCTTTTATGGCTGCATTCGGATGACGGACTGCTTCAAAGTTTAGCGCAAATAAACAATATCAAATGTATATGTGCTGTTTTAATTCTGATGTGTACCATTATTGCGTTCAACTAGTAATAATTGTGGATTAATTGCTGTATTTTGTCTGAGGTAAGTGGGTGTGAAGATGAACTGTCCTTTTAGGGAACAATAAAGTGGTGGCGCTGGCCTTGTGTAACATCATTTCAAACCCTGACCCAAGATGACGGCATGAGCTATTCGACGTCTGCTCTAGTGTTTATTCATGTCTGCGCCGCTGACCCAGAGGAGATGACCTCGCTAAAATGTTTACATGGTTATACTGAAATTTTTCATGAATATAAATCCATTTCTTGAACATCTCACTTCTGAATTAATATAAATTTCCTTGTGAAGTGTAATGTAGTTTGATCACTCAGTGAAAATAAATAATACACAATGTTCATGCAATTATTTCTTCCAGCGCAATTGTTATGTTTCCCCCATGAACACAGCTAACATTTGTGCAAAGCACGTTTCAATCCAGACATTAAATCTAGTTTTCACACCCACTGTTTTTATTGTTGTAATACTGCATGATTTTCATGAATAAAGCAGTAATAAAAATGTATGTACAGTACGTACAGGATTACAGCTGCCGATGGACCTGACTTTAAAATGCTGTCGTGCGATGCGCTCTAATGTTCACTCCTCAGGAGGTCCACACCCTAAATGTCTTCAATGAAAAACTATTTTGCCCAAATCTAGGTAAACATTTTGCACAGCAGCACGCCCCCCCACCCCCCAAGAAGAAGCAACAGCCAGACGGGTAACCCAGCGAAGTCCCCTGCATTTTATCAAAATTAGGATTAATTGTTCTTTCTCCTCCATCCCACACCTACACTTAGTGAAGGCTTATGTGCTGATGATATTTATGAACCTCAGCAGGGCACAGAGCAGGTAACTAGACAGTCTGCAGGGCTACTAGGAACTAGGAAACTAGGACTAGGAAAACCACTATGGTGGTACTGGAGTTTATGTGACATGGAGGGGACTTTTCATATTGAGACTGTGTCCTCTACCGGTGACACAATCATTAAGGATTTAGAGGCTCATGTTATGCTCCTCAACATGTAGGTTACCAATACAAGTGGTCTTATTGCACTGGCTGATTCCAGTATACATCAAAAAATGTCTGCTATGCCTTGTTAGGAGAGACGGCATCCATCCCACTTTGGATGGAGCAGCTCTCATCTCTAGAAATCTGGCCAATTTTATTAAACCCTCCAAATTGTGACTATCCAGGGTTGGGACCAGGAAGCAGAGTTGTAGTCTTACACACCTCTCTGCAGCTTCTCTCCCCCTGCCATCCCCCCAATACCCCATCCCCGTAGAGACGGTGCCTGCTCCCAGACCACCAAAAACCAGTAAAATTTTATTTAAGTATAAAAATTCAAAAAGAAAAAATAATATAGCACCTTCAACTGCACCACAGACTAAAACAGTTAAATGTGGTTTAATAAATATTAGATCTCTCTCTTCTAAGTCCCTGTTAGTAAATGATATAATAATTGATCAACATATTGATTTATTCTGCCTTACAGAAACCTGGTTACAGCAGGATGAATATGTTAGTTTAAATGAGTCAACACCCCCGAGTCATACTAAGTGTCAGAATGCTCGTAGCATGGGCCGAGGCGGAGGATTAGCAGCAATCTTCCACTCCAGCTTATTAATTAATCAAAGACCCAGACAGAACTTTAATTCATTTGAAAGCTTGACTCTTAGTCTTGTCCATCCAAATTGGAAGTCCCAAAAACCAGTTTTATTTGTTATTATCTATCGTCCACCTGGTCGTTACTGTGAGTTTCTCTGTGAATTTTCAGACCTTTTGTCTGACTTAGTGCTTAGCTCAGATAAGATAATTATAGTGGGTGATTTTAACATCCACACAGATGCTGAGAATGACAGCCTCAACACTGCATTTAATCTATTATTAGACTCAGTTGGCTTCACTCAAAATGTAAATGAGTCCACCCACCACTTTAGCCACACTTTAGATCTTGTTCTGACATATGGCATAGAAATTGAAGACTTAACAGTATTCCCTGAAAACCCCTTTTTGTCTGATCATTTCTTAATAACATTTACATTTACTCTGATGGACTACCCAGCAGTGGGGAATAAGATTCATTACAGTAGAAGTCTTTCTGAAAGCGCTGTAACTAGGTTTAAGGATATGATTCCTTCTTGTTATGTTCTTCAATGCCATATATCAACACAGTGCAGAGTAGTTACCTAAACTCTGTGAGTGAGATAGAGTATCTCGTCAATAGCTTTACATCCTCATTGAGCACAACTCTGGATGCTGTAGCTCCTCTGAAAAAGAGAGCCTTAAACCAGAAGTGCCTGACTCTGTGGTATAACTCACAAACTCGCAGCTTAAAGCAGATAACCCGTAAGCTGGAGAGGAAATGGCGTCTCACTAATTTAGAAGATCTTCATTTAAGAAGATCTTCATCTTCAGCAAGGAACGAGATGGCAGCATAATGCTGAGCTCCTGAGTCGATCTGAGAACAATCTCCCCCCAAAATATGAAAAGATTGAAAATGCGAAACTAAACTGACAAGAAAGGAGCGGGGGACAAGGACAAAGAAGTGTAAGGAAGAAAAACATGTCCAAAGACCAAGAATGATTTTGAAGACAGGGCGGCAGACCAGGATAATGGCGACCGCGGAAAAACCAGCTCGCTGTTGTAGGGACTCACCGCTATCACGACAGAAATACGAGACCTTAAAAAGGAGCTGAAGGAGGATCTCTCGAAATTCAAGGACGAGTTTAAGGAGGAGATGAGACGAGAGTTTGTTGTATTTAAGGACAAAATGAAGTGAAAAGTAGCTCAAAATGTTGCCGACATCCAACAACAGCAGAAGGACACAGTTGAAGCACAGGTGAGAGTGGCAGAGCTAGAAGAATGGAGCACGGAGGCAAGAGAAGCAATCCTCGCCCTGCTAAAGCAACAAACAAAACTACAAGACAAGCTGACTGAAGTAGAAGGACACAGAAGACGTTGTAACTTGAGAATCTACAACGTGATCAGAAAGGACAATGAATCCATCCCGGAGCTGATGGAGGATCTCCTCTGCCGGGAACTAGGAATATCGGAGGACACCAATCTACACATTCAGCGAGCACATAGAAGTTTCGGAAGAAAGCCTCTGCTGGGAGCACCCCCGAGGTCTATTATTGTTAATTTTCTGAAATACGAAACCAAAGAGAAAATCCTGACCAAAGCCTGGAAAGAAAAAATACAAGTCGAGAGGAGACGGATTTTTTTTTTATCACGATTATCCCACTGAGGTAATGATGAAACGTAAATCCTACTCCGAGATCAAAAAAGTTCTCAAGGACAAAAAGATACGTTTTCAGACACCCCTGAGCAGGATATGGATCCACTGGTCAGACGGACCTAAGATCTACAACAGCGCTGAAGACGCAGCGCAAGATATGAGGAAAAGAGGGCTGGAGACCGGCGGACGGCACAGTGGTTCGGGCGGCGGCAGCCCATCACAGGAGGAACAGATCCGGGGATTGTGGTGCCGTGCCGGAGGGAGGCAGGCGACAAACAGAGGAGCTGCCGCGCCCGAAGATGTGAATCAAAATGCAGCCAACCGAGCGAAGGAAAGGCTGCAGGAGTTTAGGAGATGAATGAGACGATGGACAACCAGGTCAATGGACAAAAGGTGACATGGAGGTATAGAAAAGGAGAGAGGGGGGAAGAAAAAGAGGTCAAAAATCATTTATGTTCCCCTCCCCTTTTTACCCCCACACTTTTTTTTTCCCCTCCCAAACTTAATAAGATAAAGAATAAATAAGGGTTGGGGGATCAAATTCAATCACTATAATGCCAAAGAGTTTAACTCCCATGCCCCACCTCACCCTCATCATACAGTGAAATTCATTTATTATTTTTTTATTTTTTTATCATTGTTTTTTGTTGTTGTTGTCCCCCCGCCCCCATCTCACTACTAAATTTAACGTAACAGAAAGGGCTTAATGATCAGTTACTTAAAGCAGAGAACCTCGTTTGCACCTCCATTTATTTAACACTTATAGCTTAAAATGGAATCGACAGGAAGAGCTATTAAATTAGCAACTGTTGGACTATCTAGTTGAATGGGAAAGCCTAATTCAGGTGTACCCCAGACCACTAGGGGGGCCTTTGTCCAGAAAAGGCTATCCCTCACTCCCACCAACAGGGAGGCGGGGCCTGCACAGAGCAGGACTACATTGGCTGGGAAGTTCAGTTTGTTTTTGTGTGTGTTTGTTCTGTTTATAGGAAAATACTGGTGGGGAACACTGCAGCCGGGGGGCTACTAACCATTTTACAGGACGTTAACAATGCAACATAATGACATTATGGTGGTGTCATTGAATGTTAATGGATTAAACAAAAAAAACAAAACAGAAAAAGAGATAAAGCCTTAGCAAAGTTTAGAAGAGAGAAGACGCAGGTTATTTTCTTGCAAGACACCATCTTTCACGAGAGGAACATGCAAAGTTTAAAAAGCTAGGTTATAGGAGCTCATTCTTTAGTTCCTTTGGGAAAAACCATAACAGGGGTGTGGCAATACTAATTTCTAACACAGTAAATTTCGAATTGAAGAAAGAAATAGCGGATAAGGAGGGGAGGTATATTATGATTAGTGGAAAATTAGAAAACCAGCTTGTGACTTTGCTCAATATATATGCCCCCCCGGAGAGTGGGAAAGCCTTCTACGAGAAAATATTCAATCTTATAAATGTGGAGACAGAAGGTATATTGGTGTGCGGTGGGGACTTCAATATAGTACTGAACTACAGGCTGGACAAAACAAGTACTAATGAAGGCAAACGACAGATTAATAAGTACATGAATACAATGTTGTCAGAAATGGACCTACTTGATGTATGGCGAGAACTCCACCCACTTGAATCGGGACTACACCCACTACTCAGCCCCACATGATGTGTACTCCAGAACTGATTATTTTTTAATTGCCAAGAGAGATGTTCACAGAGTGAAGGAGTGCAGGATAGGAGTAGCTGACATCTCAGACCACAATGCAGTCTTCCTAAAAATGACCATGAATAATAAGAGAAAGGAAACAATATGGAGGCTCAATGAAGGTATATTGAACAACAAGGGGTTAGTCGGGGAATTAAAAGAAGAAATTATTAGATATAGGAAGGAAAATGATAATGGGATGGTAGACTCAACCATTTTATGGGATGCCGTGAAACCAGTAATTAGAAGGAGGCTGATATCATACACAGCATATGTAAAAAGAAAGAAAAAAAAAAAGAAAACATATCGAGAACAAATTGGAAAATTAAAAGAGTTGGAAAAACAACACAAGCAAATACAAGATTCAGAAATAATTAATTGGATGAAAGAAATTAAGGGGAAAATAGATGATATTTTGTTGGAAGAGGTAGAGAAGAAAGCAAGGTTCACTAAACAGACTATGAGGGAGGATCTAAGGCCACTAAATCTATAGCCAGACGCCTAAGGAAACAACAAGAATTGGCCAATATATATAAAATAAGGGACCCGGTAACTAATACATTTTTTTACGAACAAGAACAAAATAGAAAAAATATTTGAGGATTATTACAGTCAATTATATTCAGAACCAAATCTCGTTGTTATGTGTCGGACGCAGCTCGGAGAACCGACCAGCGTTTGAAAGACCCAGTATGAAATAAGCAGAGCACGGTACAAAGGCTAACTGAATTTAATACATAACAGTGATAATAACAAAAGATAATATAACAAAAAGGTGCGGTCTGGCGTGGTGCGCTCCCAGCAGCGCTAACGGTCCGGAGCCAGAAGCTGTTTCGGACCCAAGGACCCCGCCGACACCCCCCAGGTGGCCGCAACAACCGAGTCTGTGAAAGAAGGAACCATTATGTGAGTCCACACTCTACACATAGAACACTTAAAGGTGTACAAACAGCAAACACTTCCTGGCTTGACTGCTGATCAGCTTCCCAACCTGCAGGCATGGAACATCCCGTTCACAAAACTCCACCGCAGTGGAAGCTGATACATGACTAACATACAGCTCAATACAATAAGGTGTGAGGGACACCACATTTGCTGACTGTATAACTGTTAGTCACAAAATCCAACGTACCTCAGGAAGTGTGCTGACGAGCGTGAGACCTCACCCCCTCCTCTTTCACAGACTGTGCATCAAACCTGGACATTCTCAGCGTCCGCTGCTGATGAGATGGCTCCCAAGACGACGATCTCACCCGTCTGGTCACAAGGTCGAGTCTCTGGCAAATACCCACTGTGCACTCCAGTCTTAAATGCCAACATGCTCCAATCCATCCAGATGCACCTCAGCTGTGAGTCCTGACGAGTCGCAGGTGATCAGGGTGAGGTCCTGACAGCCTCAGCAACACAGCCACTCAGTCCCAAATGCACGCCACCTGGGAGGAAACCAAACGACAAACAAACCGGCAGCCAGGCCCCCCCAGCCATATAACACTCGTAGGAGAAAAGCATATGGAGGAGTTTCTTGGAAATCTGGACTTACCAGCAATAGGTACAAAGCAGAATGCCATATTGACCTCTGAGATCACAGCAGAAGAGATTAAAAAAGCAATCAGCCAAACAAAATCAGGTAAATCACCAAGATCTGATGGACTGGGGGCTTCCTTTTATAAAACATTTAAGGAAGAGCTTGTTATGTGTCGACGCGGGTTGAGGAGCGGACCTGCGTCTGACGGAACCCAGCGCTAAAATAACCAGAAAGCGGTTCCAATAACAAAACAATTTATTTTTCCACCCTCTGGTGCATAACAAAGTGTATGAACAAAAGATGCGTCAGTCTGGTGGAGTGAAGGCTGGCATGCTCTCCAGCGCCCAAAAGGATCGAAGCCCGGCGCTTCTGGACCCACGTTTACCGCCAAACACCCCCCAGGTGGACACGACAAACCGACTCTCTGCGAAGGATAGAAAAGGTGAGGTAAGTCAGCAGCTACAACTAATATCCTTCAAAAGGCACACACTATCAGCAACACATTCAGGTCTGTATTTAAGCTTTATGTAAATGAGCAGCTTCTCACAACAGATGGAGGATCATCAGTCCGCATGCCACGGCAGTGAGAAGCGAGCTGCACAATTCTCATCACAATTCAAATATAATGCGTAACAAAATACCAAGTTACTATCAACAATTAGTCAAACAATTAATCACCTCTGATGTGTGCTGACAGCATGTGTCCCTCACCCTTCCTCCTTCACAGGCACGATGTGTCAAACCCAGGCGCGGTCCTCAGCGTCTCACAAACGAACATCATAAGGTCGAGTTCCCGGCAATTCTGCTCGAATCACACATGGCTTAAATGCAGAACGCCATCTCATCATCCGCTTCAGCTGAAAGTCCTTAAGGTTGCACGTGAGCACCATCCACAGGTGCTGCACATTACATTGATGAGGGTGAAGGACTCTTCTGCCAGCACCTTCTCCACAGACAATAAATCAGTTTGCATACCACCTGGAGAGCAAAGAAAAGAAAAGAACACCCAAATGTCCAGCCAAACCCCCCAACACACAACAGAGCTAATCCCACTACTACAGGATTCTTTCAATTACAGTCTTACAACAGGCAAAATCCCTCCCTCATGGAAAGAGGCCATTATCTCCATAATCCCAAAGGAAGGTAAAGATAAGGAGCATTGCCACAACTACAGGCCTATATCACTTTTAAATGTTGACTACAAACTTTACACCTCAATTATCGCAAAAACATTGGAAACATTCCTCCAAGACCTAATTGACGAAGACCAAACTGGCTTCATTAAAGAAAGACAAGCACAGGACAATATCAGAAAAACGCTACATGTCATAGAAAATATACAAACGAACCAAGAAAGTGCAATTCTAGTAAGCATTGACGCTGAAAAGGCCTTTGATAGTGTGAATTGGCTATTTCTTTATAAAATATTGAGGAAATTTGGGTTCAATGAAAAATCTGTGGATTGCATTAGAGCAATATAACAAGAGCCCACAGCAAGGATTAAAGTAAATGGCAGTCTGACAAAACAATTCAATTTGAAGAGGGGGACAAGACAGGGTTGTGGCCTCTCCCTGGGTCTCTTTGCACTGTTTATTGAACCTTTGGCCCAGCTGATCAGGCAGGAGGAAGAAATTAAAGGGGTAAAAATAAGAGATGAGGAACATAAGATAGGACTATTTGCGAATGATATACTCGTATTTTTTAAAACAACCCAATGAAAGCTTCCCAAAAATAATAAAGCTATTAGAAAGCTATGGGAAATACTCAGGATACAAGATAAACGTCACAAAAACATAGATCTTGTCATTTAATTACAATCCATCCCAAGAAATAAAGGGCTATTATAAGCTCAAGTGGAATGCCAAATCAATAAAATATCTGGGTGTAAATATTACAAAAGGGCTGGATAAATTATATGAGGCAAATTATACCAAAATAAATGAAGAAATTAAGAGGGACCTGGGGAGATGGTCTGCTACTGCCCTGGACTTCACTTCAAGAATAGAAACAATAAAGATAAATATTCTCCCAAGACCTCTATACATGTTCCAGTCCCTGCCAGTAGAAATCCCACAGAAGCAGTTCGTGGAATGGGATAAGTGGATATCAAGGTTCATATGGGGTGGAAAGAAAGCTAGGATTAGGTATAAAACTCTGCAGCTCCCTAAAGACAAAGGAGGATTGGCTTTGCCAAGTATTCAGGAATATTTTTACGCTGCACAAATCAGACCCTTGATATACTGGTGTAATGATAAATACTGGGCAAAATGGAAAAGTATAGAAATGGCCATGACACATACTGAGGTACGAAATCTAATTGCAGATAGAGGATTATTAAGAAAACTGCGTAACCAACTGGACGCAGTAACCATAAACACAATTGAAATACGGAACAGTTTCTGTGAAAGGTACAAGTTGGAGAAAGAAAAACAGATTTTGAGCTGGTTTGTATTCGATGATAGATTTATCCCAGGGATATATGATAAAGGGTTTAAACAATGGTCACAAAAAGGAATTACAGCGATATGCACAATGATGGATCATGACAGACTACAGAGTTTTGAAAAGCTACGGGACAGGTTCAGACTAGAACAAAACGACCAATATCGATACCTGCAAATAAGGCTTACTATGAGAAAGAGATAAACGTGGCCACCAACAATGAAATTATTGAGGTATTCCGGAAAGCATACAAAGGAGAAAAATGCAGAGTAATCTCAGCTTTATATAGAAACTTGATGTTGTACAACAAATCCTCCTCTTTGTATATTAAGGACAAGTGGGAAAAGGAACTGAATGAAGAAATAACCAAGGAGGAATGGCAGAGTATTTGTAAAACACACTGCACATCCACTAGCTCCAGGATCTGGAGTTCAATTGGAAGAATATGGTCAGGTTCTTCATAACGCCAAAGCTCAGAAACGCAATGGTATCTACACAGCAACAGTGCTGGAGAGCATGTGGGCATATAGATGCAGACCATACCCACATATTTTGGGCCTGCCAAAAGATAAAAGAGTATTGGGACAAAATATGGCAATGCCTACAAAAGGTAATAGGTTACAAAATACCAAAAACGTTCAAGATGCTCTACTTAGGGAATTTAACACAAAACATAATTCAAAAAAAGGATGAGTATCTTGTAAAGGTATTGCTGTCGGCAAGCAAAAAAACAATTCCAAGACTATGGCATAAACCAGAGCCACCAACCGAGGAGCAGTGGCGGTGCACTGTGGAAGAAATTTTTATAATGGAGAAACTTACAAACTGAGATTGCAAGAAGAGCAATTTGAGATCAAATGGAGGAAATGGACTGATTACAGAAGACAAGAAGAGAACACCACCACTATAAATCGACAAAAAGAACATAGACGAGTGACTGTTTGCTAAGATATCTAGACACTTTGAGGCACCCACCGCCTGAGTAACTGTGTACGTTTGTTCGTTATTACTTCTTTCTGTCAATAAAAAATAAGTAAAAAAAAAAAAAAAGCCCTCCATCAAGCTAGGACATCTTACTATTCATCACTAATTGAAGAAAATAAGAACAACCCCAGGTTTCTTTTCAGCACTGTAGCCAGGCTGACAAAGAGTCAGCGCTCTATTGAGCCGAGTATTCCTTTAACTTTAACTAGTAATGACTTCATGACTTTCTTTGCTAATAAAATTTTAACTATTAGAGAAAAAATTATTCAAAACCATCCCAAAGACATATCTTTATGTTCGGCTGCTTTCAGTAATGCTGGTATTTGGTTAGACTCTTTCTCTCCGATTGTTCTGAGTTACTTTCATTAGTTACTTCCTCATGTCTATTAGACCCCATTCCTACCAGGCTGCTCAAGGAAGCCCTACCATTAATTAATGCTTCAATCTTAAATATGATCAATCTATCTTTTTTAGTTGGCTATGTACCACAGGCTTTTAAGGTGGCAGTAATTAAACCATTACTTAAAAAGCCATCACTTGACCCAGCTATCTTAGCTAATTATAGGCCAATCTCCAACCTTCCTTTTCTCTCAAAAATTCTTGAAAGGGTAGTTGTAAAACAGCTAACTGATCATCTGCAGAGGAATGGTCTATTTGAAGAGTTTCAGTCAGGTTTCAGAATTCATCATAGTACAGAAACAGCATTAGTGAAGGTTACAAATGATCTTCTTATGACCTCAGACAGTGGACTCATCTCTGTGCTCGTCCTGTTAGACCTCAGTGCAGCTTTTGATACTGTTGACCATAAAATTTTATTACAGAGATTAGAGCATGCCATAGGTATTAAAGGCACTGCGCTGCAGTGGTTTGAATAATATTTATCGAATAGATTACAATTTGTTCATGTAAATGGGGAGTCTTCTTCACGGACTAAGGTTAATTATGGAGTTCCACAAGGTTCTGTGCTAGGACCGATTTTATTCACTTTATACATGATTCCCTTAGGCAGTATTATTAGAAAGCATTGCTTAAATTTTCATTGTTACGCAGATGATACCCAGCTTTATCTATCCATGAAGCCAGAGGACACACACCAAATAGTTAAACTGCAGTAATGTCTTTCAGACATAAAGACATGGATGACCCCTAATTTCCTGGTTTTAAACTCAGATAAAACTGAAGTTATTGTACTTGGTCCCATAAATCTTAGAAACATGGTGTCTAACCAGATCCTTACTCTGGATGGCATTACCCTGACCTCCAGTAATACTGTGAGAAATCTTGGAGTCATTTTTGATCAGGATATGTCCTTCAAAGCGCATATTAAGCAAATATGTAGGACTGCTGTTTTTGCATTTGCGCAATATCTCTAAAATTAGAAAGGTCTTGTCTCAGAGTGATGCTGAAAAACTAATTCATGCATTTATTTCTTCTAGGCTGGACTATTGTAATTCATTATTATCAGGTTGTCCTAAAAGTTGCCTGAAAAGCCTTCAGTTAATTCAAAATGCTGCAGCTAGAGTACTGACGGGGACTAGAAGGAGAGAGCATATTTCACCCATATTGGCCTCTCTTCATTGGCTTCCTGTTAATTCCAGAACAGAATTTAAAATTCTTCTTCTTACTTATAAGGTTTTGAATAATCAGGTCCCATCTTATCTTAGGGACCTCATAGTACCATATCACCCCAATAGAGCACTTCGCGCTCAGACTGCAGGCTTAATTGTAGTTCCTAGGGTTTGTAAGAGTAGAATGGGAGGCAGAGCCTTCAGCTTTCAGGCTCCTCTCCTGTGGAACCAGCTCCCAATTCAGATCAGGGAGACAGACACCCTCTCTACTTTTAAGATTAAGCTTAAAACTTTCCTTTTTGCTAAAGCTTATAGTTAGGGCTGGATCAGGTGACCCTGAACCATCCCTTAGTTATGCTGCTATAGACTTAAGACTGCTGGGGGGTTTCCCATGATGCACTGAGTGTTTCTTTTTATTCACCTCTTTTTGCTCTGTATGTACCACTCTGCATTTAATCATTGGTGACTGATCTCTGCTCTCTTCCACAGCATGTCTTTTTCCTGGTTCTCTCCCTCAGCCCCAACCAGTCCCAGCAGAAGACTGCCCCTCCCTGAGCCTGGTTCTGCTGGAGGTTTCTTCCTGTTAAAAGGGAGTTTTTCCTTCCCACTGTTGCCAAGTGCTTGCTCATAGGGGGTCGTTTTGACTGTTGGGGTTTTTCTGTAATTATTGTATGGCTTTTGCCTTACAATATAAAGCGCCTTGGGGCAACTGTTGTGATTTGGCGCTATATAAATAAAACTGGATTTGATTGTCAGCATGTGCAGATTGGTCCTTAGACTTGTGTAAACCAAAACAAAGAAAATTATAGTTTATAAAATTTAGCACTAATGAAGCCGAAAGAAAATATAACATATACAAAAACAAACTAACATTATGAGAACTTGTAAGAAACAGTATGTAGAAAGTAGTGATTATTGGTGTGGTATAAACCACGATCGGCTCACACCGGGGCACCAATAATGTAGAAATGTAGTGATTGCGTAATTAATTTATGCCTCCATACGGGGCACCAATATGTAAATGTAGTGAATTATTTTATTGATTTGAGTGGAGACACTTTGCTTTACATATATTCAGGCCTCACTACAGGGGCGAATTATATGTAGCATTTAGTTGTAGTGAATAAGTAATAAATCTCCCAAATTGAATTAGACTGGATTAGGCCCCAAAATAACGGGTCACCAAAATTGATTTAGGGTTTAATACTTATTATTTAAGCATTAATGGGGCACCACTTATTCTTTTTTATATGGCATAAGTGCCATAATTTAAACATTAATTTATCAGTCTCGAATGAATTAATTAGTCTCGATTTAATTTAATCAATCTCTGATCTGAAAATCATGAATTCTTCAATACAGCTGACCAAGAGTTTCCTTCTGTACCCAAAATAAACCACAGCAGAAAATATTTACAATTTATTTACAATTTATACAAGAAATGAACATTTGACTGGCATTTTATAGACAGTGATGAAAAATAAGTTCATTCAGGGAAACAATTTTCTTACTCATGAGATGTTGGAAGAAAGAGGTGAAGCTTAAAACTTTAATAAATCTGACTGAAATTTAGTGATGAATTTTGAAGCCAATTATGAAGAAAAATATTACAAGAATGTCTTTAAAGAAAAAGGAGATGAGGAGCCACCTGTTTCCATTGACAAACCTCCTTCATGGAGCCTGGACTGGGTCGATTATCTGCTGTTGGAGGGCTGGTTCCATCCGTCCGTCGTCGATATCGGGCAGCGTGAGCTCACCTGGGTTGGAGGGGTTCACTCAGGTGTCCCCGGTGTGATCCCAGGGCTGGTGTCGGCTGGTTTTACCATAGGTGCTGCAGTCAGGTTTGGAATCAGCTGCGTGTCAGCGTGCAGTGACCCAGAGGTGGAAGGTGTTTGTTGAAAATGGTTCTTAGTAGCTTTCAAAAATGGTTGGAGCCAAATTAGAGTCTTTGTGACTTTAGAAAAAGTAAAACTTTAATAAGAGCGTTGAAAATTGAATGAAAAAGGAAAAGTCGCTTTTTCTGTAAATTCGCTATAAATTTGAAGAGCTCAGCTCGGACGTTCTCTTAAAAATTCAAAAGCTTGACGCACCTCAAAAGTGTCAGGTTAAACTTTGAGTTTGTCCCAAAGGTAATGAATGAATGAATGCCACGTGGTAGCTTAGCTTAGCAATGGCTCTTGGCCCAAAATAAAATTAAGCGTTAAGCAAAAGAGAGAGGAAAAAGTTGCAGAAGAGGTGGCAGAAGCAAGAGACAAGATTCTGTTCTAACTTTTAAAGGAGGACTTACGTCACCAAACTCCACCCATTTAGGGTGGGTGTAATCTCACAGACACTTCATGTCTTAGAGCAGGCAGAAATGATTCAACTATTTAAACACATTAATTTGAAATGAGAGATGACACTGATGTAAATTCTTATTTCAATCCAAAGGTCTTTTCTTTGTTTTACTCAAGATAAAAGTTGATTGTCAGGACAAAGTTTATGACCACGTGTTATCATGGAGGAAGGGTCCCCCCCCAGATGAGGAGAGGTCCTGTCTTATCTTGATCATAAAAGTTTGGCCTGGAGAAGCTCAGATTCTGACATTAAGCCATTATCATGTCATGTAATTCATGAATTACAACCTTGTTTTTCTCTGGAAAGCAGTGTTGGACCATCGGGTGATGTCTCCAAAACTTATCTGAAGATCTCCAGGTGACTTAGGAATTTCTCAACTGGGGTGGAAACGCAGTCTCTGTCTCCAGTGGGTTTTTGTGGTTGAGAGAGGATTAATATATTTTATTTAATCAGGTCTAATCGAGGCCATCGCCCTACAAGTACTATAGTGATCTATTGGAAAAAATAAAACTAACATTGTAGGTACTTGAAAGCTTTTAAATTAAATCATAAAAAGAAATAAATGTTAAAGATTATCCATTTTATTTTAAGCAAATACTGACAAAATTGTTAGACATGAATGCTATAGCAGATAATTTCAATGATTATTTTGTCAATGCGGGTAAAAATTTACCAAATTCAGTTGTATTCCCAGAAATGTGTTCCTTGGACAACAGCAAAACAACCAATACAATTGTGGAGTCAATGTTTATTAAAGAAACAGATGAAGCTTAAATAATTGACATAGTTCATAAATTAAAGGGGAAAAAGCAACTGAAAGTTTAAATTTTGATTTAAAAAATACCACTGATTGTATTGTTAAACCTCTAACCTATCTTTGTAATTTGTTGTTAATGACAGGGAAATTTCCTTCTAAAATAAAATAGCTAATCAAATCAAATCAAATTTATTTATATAGCGCCAAATCACAACAAACAGTTGCCCCAAGGCCCTCTATATTGCAAGGCAAGGCCATACAATAATTATGGAAAAACCCCAACGGTCAAAACGACCCCCTGTGAGCAAGCAATTGGCAACAGTGGGAAGGAAAAACTCCCTTTTAACAGGAAGAAACCTCCAGCAGAACCAGGCTCAGGGAGGGGCAGTCTTCTGCTGGGACTGGTTGGGGCTGAGGGAGAGAACCAGGAAAAAGACATGCTGTGGAGGGGAGCAGAGATCGATCACTAATGATTAAATGCAGAGTGGTGCATACAGAGCAAAAAGAGAAAGAAACACTCAGTGCATCATGGGAACCCCCCAGCAGTCTAAGTCTATAGCAGCATAACTAAGGGATGGTTCAGGGTCACCTGATCCAGCCCTAACTATAAGCTTTAGCAAAAAGGAAAGTTTTAAGCCTAATATTAAAAGTAGAGAGGGTGTCTGTCTCCCTGATCTGAATTGGGAGCTGGTTCCACAGGAGAGGAGCCTGAAAGCTGAAGGCTCTGCCTCCCATTCTACTCTTACAAACCCTAGGAACTACAAGTAAGCCTGCAGTCTGAGAGCGAAGCGCTCTATTGGGGTGATATGGTACTATGAGGTCCCTAAGATAAGATGGGACCTGATTATTCAAAACCTTATAAGTAAGAAGAAGAATTTTAAATTCTATTCTAGAATTAACAGGAAGCCAATGAAGAGAGGCCAATATGGGTGAGATATGCTCTCTCCTTCTAGTCCCTGTCAGTACTCTAGCTGCAGCATTTTGAATTAACTGAAGGCTTTTCAGGGAACTTTTAGGACAACCTGATAATAATGAATTACAATAGTCCACCCTAGAGGAGATAAATGCATGAATTAGTTTTTCAGCATCACTCTGAGACAAGACCTTTCTAATTTTAGAGATATTACGCAAATGCAAAAAAGCAGTCCTACATATTTGTTTAATATGCGCATTGAATGACATATCCTGATCAAAAATGACTCCAAGATTTCTCACAGTATTACTAGAGGTCAGGGTAATGCCATCCAGAGTAAGGATCTGGTTAGACACCATGTTTCTAAGATTTGTGGGGCCAAGTACAATAACTTCAGTTTTATCTGAGTTTAAAAGCAGGAAATTAGAGGTCATCCATGTCTTTATGTCTGTAAGACAATCCTGTAGTTTAGCTAATTGATGTGTGTCCTCTGGCTTCATGGATAGATAAAGCTGGGTATCATCTGCGTAACAATGAAAATTTAAGCAATGCCGTCTAATAATACTGCCTAAGGGAAACATGTATAAAGTGAATAAAATTGGTCCTAGCACAGAACCTTGTGGAACTCCATAATTAACCTTAGTCTGTGAAGAAGATTCCCCATTTACATGAACAAATTGTAATCTATTAGATAAATATGATTCAAACCACAGCTAATGTGATTCCGTTGTTGAAATCGGGTGATAAACATGTCTTTTAGAACTGTAGGCCAATCTCACTGTTGCCACAATTTTCTAAAATTCTGGAAAAGGTATTTTCAAGGAGGTTAATGATTTCATAGAAAAACATCATATACCTAAGGGTATATGATGTTCCTAAACGATCCTTCCTAATGCCATCATATACTGGTGTTCAGGAAGATTTGAGTATGAATTGCGCACAAAATTGGTTCATATTCACTAAACATCCGCAATATCCATGAAACATGCTTGTATGAGTTGGCTGACACCCGCACACGTCCTCAATTATCCTCTGAGGCACATTTTTCCATTGCCAGGATTTTTGAGCTGCACAAAATTGTGGTTGCGGATGACATCCACCTTACATAATCAATACATACTCAATCTATGCGCTGTATATCCGTCGTTATCCGCTGATATCCGCAACTGACAGGGTACTGCGGCTTGGCAGCGGACTGGGACAGTGTGTAAAACGGATATATAGGGTGCCTATCACATCCACATCACAAACTAAAATAATTTGTGGCGAATGCATACAGATTGGCCACGAATAAAGCGTTTTTATTACGTCTGCTTTGCATCAGATTTGCGGACAATTTGCAAATGCATAACAAACAGAAATCAACATACCTGCCAGTCATTGCCAGTCCAGCTATGGAGACGTACAGATGTCAGCATGTGCAAGGATAAGCAATAATTTTTTTTTTTATTCTTTATTGTCTTTTCCACTTTGTAGAATTACAGAAGACAAAAATAACATTGTTGAAAATAGTAATAAGAAAACAAAAAAACAACAACAAATATTAACAACAAACAAACTTGTAGCTTTAAACCGGGGTGTGATACTTCAGTCGATCTAAGTAATGATCCTTAAATTACTATCCTTCCAAACTTTTATACACAACATACAATCTTCTATGCCCCATACATGTACCAACACACACAGACCTATAAATACATACATGAACTTCTATCTATATCTACATGTACTGATATTTAACCCTCCAGACATCTCAACCAATCCTAAACAAAATCAGTTCTGTGTTGTCGAATATATTTTAACCATCCATCCGAGATACTGTTAAATTTTTCAACTTCCAATCTTAGTGACATTGTTAATTTCTCCATATTATAAATGCTTAACATTACATCAAACCATTCTTCCACTTTAGGCAGCAGATCACTTTGCCACCTTCTGGTTATTACTTTTTTACTAGCCAATAGCATAATTCTTATAAATTTATAATCGTCCCTTCTTTTTAAATTCAAAGTTTCAACTTTCCCAAGGTACATCATTTCAAATTGAATTGGTAACTTAATTTTCATCACCTCATCAATTACTTTTTAATTTCTGTCCAATAAAGAGATATTAAAGGGCATCCCCAGAAGACATGAAAGTGAGCTCTGTTAGTAGCACCACAGGATCGCCAACTCTTGGTATCTCCATACGTTCTCTGAGCTGGAGTAGCGAAAAAACGAATTATATTCTTCCATCCATATTCCCTCCAGAACAGTGAGTTAGTGGTTTTTCATTGGTAGCTATTCAAGTCTCCCCAATCCTCTCTTGATACCTCAATATTTGCTTCCCTCTCCCATTTCACTTTTACATAATCAGTATTATCTGCCTTTAAGTCCTCCAAGCTCTTGTACAGCCTTGAGATGGCTTTTTGTTTTATCTGTGATTTATAAGCTTCTATTATAATTTTTATGATATCTGGTACCTCCAAAGTAACCCTCTTACTTTATTGGTCTAAATAATGTTGTAGCTGTAAATATCGATGGAAGTCTTGATTCTGGAGACCAAATACTTCCTTTAATTTCTGAAAACTCATCACTGTTTGTTTTCGTATAACCTCCAAATGCATCTTTGGACCTAATTTAATCTAATTTATTGGATATAAAATCTAGATCATATGCGATCCATCCCAAAAATCTACAATGACCCGTTAAATTATATTTCTTCACAATTTTATTCCAAATTTTAATTGGCACTTCCAACCATGAATTAACCTTCCCTTTCCATTGACCCTTTACATTTTCATCAAATAAAATAGCTTGTAATGGCAGCCCCTCTATTAGTCTTTCCTCAATGTCTTTCCATCGTGCCATGTATTCTGGATCAGACGAGTTAAGAAGTACCCTCAGTTGTGCAGCTTGAAAATAGCATTTTAAACATGGTAATGCTAAACCACCACTCCCTTTTGGCAACTGCATTGTTCTGTATTTTATTCTTGGCTTTACACCCTGCCATATGTACCTAGATATAAGTTTATCCCATTCTTTGAATTCTTTTTCTGTCACCTCGATTGGCAGATTTTGAAAAAGGTATAACAGTCGGGGTAAAATGTTCATCTTGATCACTTCTACTCTTGATGTTAAACTCAAATATGGTATCAAGTTCCATTTTTCTAAATCAATTTTCATATTTGATATAATTTGATCATAGTTTGAAGACTTCAGATTTTCAATTTCTTTAGGTAAATGAATTTCTAGATATTTCATAGATTTCATACCCATCTGATGTTATAGCTCTGTTTTATATTTTGGTTTGGTTCATAATTATAGGTTAGAACTTGAGTTTTTTTAACATTAACTTTGTACCCCGACAGTGCACCAAAATTTTCAAAAGTCGACATTAATACAGGCAAAGATGAATTGGGATTTTCCAAATAAATCAGAACATCGTCCGCAAACAATGCTATTTTCTGCTCTGTTCCTGTCATTGTAATGCCTTTGATATTATTATTTTGCTTTATCCACTGGCTTAACGGCTCCAGAAAGATGGCAAAGCATAAAGGGCTTACCGAACAGCCCTGACGGCAACCTCTTTCTAATTTGATAATATTAGACAAACTTCCATTGACCTTAATCCTTGCGATGGGATTTGTGTATAATATCTGGATGGTCCTAATACAATTTTCATGAAAGTTAAACATCTTCATTACTCTAGGAATTCCCACCTTACTGAGTCAAATGCCTTTTCTGCGTCCATTTCCATTATTAATGCTTGTAGCTTGTTTTCACTGATATGTTGCATAATATGCAGTGTTCTGCGAATATTGTCATGAGTTTGTCTACACTTTATAAATCCCGTTTGGTCTAAACTTATAATATCTGGTAGAATTTTTTCAATACGCCTTGCTAGAATAGCTGTGAATAGTCTATAGTCGATATTCAGTACACTTATCGGACTATAGCTTGAACAATCTGTCGCATCCTTGTCTTCTTTTGCAATTACGGTAATGATTGCTTCCCTCCAAGAATCAGGAATAGCACATCCTTTTATTATCCAATTAAAAGTCTTATGTAATAAAGGGGTCAAGGTTTTTCTAAAAGTTTTATACCATTCTGATATATATCCATCAGCCCCTGGGCTTTTATTGTTTTTGAGTTTAGAAATTGCTGCATTTATTTCTTGCATTGTTATTTCTGATATCAATGAGTTATTTTGTTCTTCTGTTATTTGTGGTAGATCTAGGCCATTTAAGAAAACATCAATTTGGGATGCATTGTTATTATGTGTGTTGTGTGGGCCGCTGAAGAGGAGGTACTGCTGGCCCACAACCACCAGATGGCGCCCTGCCTGAAGTGCGGGCTTCAGGCACAAGAGGGCGCTGTCACTCATCACCTCTGACAGCTGTCACCAATCACCTAGTCTTATCCCCTCTACAAAAGCAGGATGACATCTCCACCTCATCGCCGAGATATCATCTGCCTTAGGAGGTAATATATTCAGCCGTTTGTGTTTTACACATCAATCTGTATATTGTGAGTCTTTGCAGGAGTACCTGTTATCCTCTGTCTGCGGGAGCTGATTGAGTGCTGGACTGCACTCTTTTCCCCTGAGGGATCACTGCGGTACTCTGCATATTATTGAGTGAGAGGTGGAGGTGGCTTTTCCACCACAACATTACTGGGTGTTTGCACACACCCACGTCTGATTGTTTTTGCTCCTCGCCAGCAGTACCAGATCTGACACATGGAGACGGTGATCACCTGGGGACTCGGAACTTGGCGGCTCCAGTATTCTCCAGGTTCGGTGGCGGAGGAAATCGTGGGGTTCCGGTTCTACTCAGGACAGACGTCTTCTATCCTCGAGCCTGCCCGCACGTCACCTTTGTTGTTTGATTGTTTGCAAAATTCTATATTCCTCTGTATTGTGGTTGTGCTCATTCACAACAGTAAAGTGTTCATATTTGACTTCCTCCATTGTCCGTTCATTTACGCCCCCTGTTGTGGGTCCGTGTCACTACACTTTCCCAACAGGATATCTCGGCTAACGTCATGGATCCCGAGGGGCGTGACCTGGCTGTTGAACAGCCAATGGAAGAGCAGGGTGCACAGGCGTCTGCAGGAGGCGTGATCGGTGAGTTGCAGCAAATCCTCACCGCCTTTACTGCTCGGTTGGATCAGATGACCGCGCAAAACGTCATCCTTAACCGCAGGATGGAGGCTCTCACCGCACAGGTGGAAGCGCGCGCTCAGGGCGCTGCTGCAGCTTCTCCTCCTGCCGACCCTGTGCAGGATATAAACATTCAACTGGTCGTTCAACGACCCCTCCCACCATCCCCTGAAGCATACATAAGCCCCCAAGAGCCGTACGGGGGTTGTGTAGAGACGTGCGCGGACTTTCTTATGCAATGTTCGCTCGTCTTTGCACAACGTCCCGTGATGTACGCGTCTGATGCTAGTAAAGTAGCTTATGTGATTAATCTGCTTCGAGGAGAGGCACGCGCTTGGGCTACGGCGCATTGGGAGCAAAACTCATGGCTCCTTCTCACGTACGCTGGGTTTGTGAGGGAGTTCAAAACCGTGTTTGATCACCCTAATAGAGGAGAGACCGCTTCAACAGTGCTGCTGTCAATGAGACAGGGGCGTCGGAGCGCAGCTGCTTATGCAGTCGACTTCCGCATCGCGGCTGCGAGATCCGGCTGGAATAACGCTGCGCTCCGCGCCGCCTTCGTAAACGGACTGTCATCGGTCCTGAAGGAGCACCTGGTTGCTAAGGATGAACCGTGAGATTTAGATGGGCTTATTGATCTCGTTATACGGTTAGACAATCGGTTGGAGGAAGGGCGTGGCCGGGCACGCGCCGTCCCTCTCCCTTCCGGTTCCGAAAGGGTACCGCCCTCCCCACGCTCCATGGCCTCTACGCTCCGTGTGGCTCCAGCTCCCCCTGCTGACGAAGCTATGGACGCGACCAGGGCCACATTTAGACCACCAAATAGACAGAGGAGGCTGGCCCGCGGGGCGTGCTTTGTCTGCGGTTAAATTGAGCATCAATTGAGAGACTGCCCCGAGCGGTTAAACACCAACGCCCGCCCCTAGAAACTGGGCTTAGGGTGGGCCAAGACAATCTGCTAGATAGCAGATGGGCCAGGGAGGTAGGGCTCCCTCTGGTGGCGCTTCCTTCGCCACTGCAGGTGCGGGCACTAGATGGCACCCTTCTCCCTTTGATCACACACAAGACCCCACCCGTAACCCTGGTGGTGTCTCGCATTCATCGGGAGGAGACTGAGTTTTTTGTGACTCCTTCTACCTCCCGCGTGATTTTGGGGTTCTCGTGGATGTTAAAACACAATCCCCGGATTGATTGGCCATCCGGGGTGGTGGTGCAGTGGAGCGAAACATGCCATCGGGTGTGTTTAGGATCCTCGGTTCCTCCCGGTTCACAGGCTAAGGAGGAGGTCAAAGTCCCTCCCAATCTGTCCACAGTGCCGGTTGAGTACCACGATCTTGTTGACGTGTTCAGCAAGGATTTGGCGCTCACCCTTCCCCCGCACCGTCCGTATGATTGCGCCATTGATTTGATCCCGGGCGTGGAGTTCCCGTCCAGCAGGCTGTACAACCTCTCCCGTCCTGAGCGTGAATCAATGGAGACCTACATCCGGGACTCATTAGCTGCCGGGCTGATCCGGAACTCCACCTCCCCGATGGGTGCAGGTTTCTTTTTTGTGGGCAAGAAAGATGGCGGACTTCGTCCATGCATTGATTACAGGGGGCTGAACGAGATCACGGTTCGCAACCGATACCCGTTGCCCTTATTAGATTCAGTGTTCACCCCCCTGCATGCAGCCAAAATATTCACAAAGCTGGATCTTAGAAACGCATACCACCTGGTTCGGGTCCGGAAGGGAGACGAGTGGAAGACGGCATTTAACACCCCGTTAGGTAACTTTGAGTACCTGGTCATGCCGTTCGGCCTCACTAACGCCCCCGCGACGTTCCAAGCTTTGGTAAACGACGTCTTGCGGGACTTCCTGCACCGATTCATCTTCGTATATCTGGACGATATACTTATCTTTTCTCCGGACCCTGAGACCCATGTCCAGCATGTACGTCAGGTCCTGCAGCAGTTGTTGGAGAACCAACTGTTTGTGAAGGGCGAGAAGTGCGAGTTCCACCGTACTTCTTTGTCCTTCCTGGGGTTTATCATCTCCTCCAACTCCGTCGCCCCGGATCCGGCCCAGGTTACAGCGGTGAGAGATTGGCCCCAACCAACAAGCTGTAGGAAGCTGCAACAGTTCCTCGGCTTCGCAAATTTCTACAGGAGGTTCATTAAGGGCTACAGTCAGGTAGTTAGCCCCCTGACAGCCCTGACCTCACCAAAAGTCCCCTTCACCTGGTCGGATCGGTGCGATGCCGCGTTTAGGGAGTTGACACGTCGGTTCTCAACTGCACCAGTTCTGGTGCAGCCCGATCCTAGCCGCCAGTTTGTGGTTGAAGTGGACGCTTCTGACTCAGGGATAGGAGCCGTGCTATCCCAGAGCGGAGAGACCGATAAGGTTCTTCATCCGTGTGCCTATTTTTCCCGCAGGTTGACCCCGGCAGAACGGAACTATGACGTGGGCAATCGAGAACTCCTTGCGGTGAAAGAGGCTCTTGAGGAGTGGTGACACCTGTTGGAGGGGGCGTCTGTGCCTTTCATGGTTTTCACTGACCATCGGAACCTGGAGTATATCAGGACCACCAAGCGGCTGAACCCCAGGCAAGCCCGCTGGTCACTGTTCTTCGGACACTTTGACTTCCGGATCACCTATCGCCCTGGGACCAAGAACCAGAGATCAGATGCTTTGTCCTGGGTGCATGAAGAAGAAGTCAAGACTGAGCTGTCGGATCCGCCAGAGCCCATCCTTCCGGAGTCCACTATCATGGCCACCCTCACCTGGGACGTGGAGAAGACCGTCCGGGAGGCCCTGGAATGGAGCCCGGACCCTGGAACAGGGCCGAAGAACTAACTGTACGTCCCACCAGAGGCAAGAGCTGCTGTCTTGGATTTCTGTCACGGTTCCAAGCTCTCCTGTCATCCAGGGGTGCGAAGGACCGTGGCAGTGATCCGGCAGCGCTTCTGGTGGGTGTCCCTGGAGGCCGATGTCCGGGACTATATCCAAGCCTGCACCACCTGTGCCAGGGGCAAGGCTGACCACCAGAAGGCACAGGGACTACTTCAGCCTCTTCCTGTGCCTCATCGCCCCTGGTCCCACATCGGTCTGGATTTTGTCACGGGCCTCCCGCCGTCCCAGGGCATGACAACCATCTTCATGATAGTGGACCGGTTTTCCAAGGCGGCCCACTTCGTGGCCCTCCCGAAGCTCCCCACTGACAGGAGACTGCAGACCTCCTGGTCCACCACGTCGTCCATCTGCATGGGATACCCGCCGACATCGTCTCTGATCGTGGTCCCCAGTTTTCCTCGCACGTCTGGAGGAGCTTCTGCCGGGAACTGGGGGCCACTGCGAGCCTCTCCTCCGGGTACCACCCACAGATTAATGGACAGGCAGAACGGGCCAACCAGGAACTGGAGCAAGCCCTGCGCTGTGTGACGTCCGCACACCCGACAACCTGGAATGAACATCTGGTCTGGATCGAGTATGCACATAACAGCCAGGTGTCCTCTGTCACCAGCCTCTCCCCATTTGAGGTGTGTTTAGGGTATCAGCCCCCTTTGTTTCCCGTGGTGGAGGGAGAGGTCGGTGTGCCCTCGGTCCAGGCCCACCTACGGAGGTGCCGTCGGGTGTGGCGCACCGCCTGTTCTGCCTTGTTGAAAGCCCGGACAAGGGCGAAGACCCATGCAGACCGCCGGCAGTCCCCGGCCCCTGCATATCAGCCCGGGCAGGAGGTGTGGTTGTCGACGAAGGACATCCCCCTCCAGGTGGACTCACCTAAACTCAAGGACAGATACATTGGACCCTATAAGATCCTCAAGATCCTCAGTCCTGCCGCAGTGAAGCTCAAATTCCCAGCTTCACTGCGGATCCACCCGGTTTTTCATGTGTCAAGAATCAAACCTCACCACACCTCACCCCTCTGTGCTCCCGGACCGGCGCCGCCTCCTGCCCGGATCATCGATGGGGACGTCCGTCCTGGACGTCCGTCGAATGGGCCGGGGGTTCCAGTATCTGGTGGACTGGGAGGGGTATGGACCTGAGGAACGCTCCTGGGTGAAGAGGAGGTTCATCCTGGATTCGGCCCTCCTGGCCGATTTCTACCGTCGCCACCCGAACAAGCCTGTGGGCCGCTGAAGAGGAGGTACTGCTGGCCCACAGATGGCGCCCTGCCTGAAGTGCGGGCTTCAGGCACAAGAGGGCGCTGCCGCCTCACAGGAGCAGCCGGGGTGATAGCTGTGACTCATCACCTCTGACAGCTGTCACCAATCACCTGGTCTTTTTATGTTCTTTCTCCAGTCTTTTCAAATCAGTTTGTAAAGTTTTAAGTCTTTCCTGTTTAATTTTTTCCTATATGCAGATCTAGCTATCAATTTCCCTCTCATAACCGCTTTGCAAGCATCCCATAATATTGACGGAGATTCTTCTCCATTATCATTTTGTTCAACGTATTCACCACACTGAAAAAATGCTACTTTGGATCAACTTAAAAAAATTGATGTAATTTGTTACAGCTCATTTTTTTAGTTTCTCACAATGTATATTTATGATTTTGTAAAGTGATTCCAGCAGATTTAAACTGGAAACCACAATTTTCCATTAGACCAATGTAAATAAGTACTTTGAATGAAGTGCACTGTGTTTCACTTTTTTCAGTGCAATCTCTTTTTCAATTTCATCTTTCATTTGACCGATAAGCAGGCTTGAGTTCAGTCTCCAAATTGTTTTTTTCACTTCTCTTCCCATGGTTATCTTTATATATACTGGACAGTGATCAGACAAGTCCCTCACTCCAAAATCACAGCTTTTTATTTTATACCGATCCCTGGCATATATTAAAAAAATAATCAATCGTAGAGTACACAGAGTGTGGCGCCGAGAAATAGGTATAATCTCTGATAGAGGGGTTAAGTTCCAAACCAAATATCCAAAATTCCCAGTTGTGATATCATTTTTCTGATATTTTTGCCGATACTATTTTTCTTCTCTGCTTTCCCTGATGAGTCCAGTTGTGGGTTAAGCCTCTGGTTGAGATCACCTCCTCCAATCAACATCCCCTCTCCTTCTGTTGTTACCAACTCAGAAGTCTGTTTAAAGAAATCCCAATCTGAACCTGGAGGCGCATAGACATTTAAAAGAGACACCAGTTCACCCTCCAATCTGCCAATCACTAAAATTTACCGGCCCTCTTTGTCTTTGATCACCTTAGCCATGTCAAAACTAATTTTGTTTAAAATCAATATAGACACCCCTCTTCTATGGCCTGATTTATAAGATGATGAAAACTCCTGATTGTACCCATTCCTCTTTAGCTTTTCATGTTCTTTGTCTGTCACATGGGTCTCCTGCAAGAAAAGTACTCCCACTCCCTCTTTTTTCATTTTATTTATTACTTTGCTCCTTTTGATTAGGCTACACAGCCCATTAACGTTATAAGAGGCGACTTTCAATAGATTACTTTGAGACGTCATTTACCTTAGAATATTGTGTATTATCTGTATTTCCACCCCATATTCTACAACAAACAAACATACTTTGTGAACCAACAGCAGAACGAAAATCAAAAAGAACACAGATGACTTCCAAACCTGAGGTTATATAGTCTTTAACCCTTTCCGAGTTAAAAACCAGCTCTGAGGGATAGCCCCTGGCCCTCGTGACCTTTTTTGGTCCTGTCCTTCAGTCTCATCTTAAAGAAATCAAATCCCAGAGTAGTCTCAAAGAAGTAAAAATGTGACATTGTCTGCACTCATCTTCTTCTGGTTACCTGAGATAGTTTAGGCTTGTTTTTGGAGTACCTCTGTGGTTCTTCTAAAAGCCTGTAGCCTTGTATCCCCGTACAGAGGAATGAGTCTGGTCCTGGCTGCCTGCTCTCTGAACTGAGTGCCACATTCGTCGCAGAATCTTCTCCACTGGGTCTTCTGCTGGTTTGACAACACGTACCGAAAAACCTATATCCACCATGTCTTTGGTCGCCTCTGCTGCGGAGTTGTACAAACGAGTTTCTCCCTCGTAGAAAACATGAAACTTTGCCTGAAAGGGCGTCTGGAACCTGATTTTATTCTCTCTTAAGACTCTCTTTGTCTCTGCATATTCCTTTCTTTTCTTCATCACTTCAGGTGCGTAGTAGTGATCAACAAACACTCTGTCCTTCTAAGAGAAAACCATTCATCTCCCAAGCCTTTTTGATGATGTCCTCTTTGCACTTGTGGCTTGAAAATTTCACTACTATCGATCTTGGTGGTGCGTCATTGGGTGGGCGGGGTCCCAGCGATCTGTGGGCTCTCTCCACGCTGAGCTGATGTGTGAGCGGCAGGTCAAGCTTTTTTCTCACTAGTTGCTCCACAAATGCACTCAATGACTCTGCTCCATGTTCAGCCCCTTCTTTGACTCCATGCAAGCGCACATTATCCCTCCGTGCCCTCCCTTCTCGATCGATTTGTCTCTCCTCCAGCTTTCTGTGAAGTTTGATGAGCTCACATGTTACTTCCTCAATGCTTAATACACACTCCTCCGTGTCCCCAATTCTTCTTTCTGCTTCGTCAGTCCTGCCATTCATCAGTTTAAGGTCTTCCCTGATGCCGGTAAGACCCTCTGTTGTCTCACATCTGAACTCTCTTATCTCCCGCAAAATCACGTCCAAATCTGACATTTTCCCCGGTACTTGCTCTGTTTCAGGTGGTAGCTCCCCCGTTAGCATTAGCTCCGACGTTAGCTTAACTTGCTCGTGGTCTTCGTCTATAGTTTGGTGTTCCCAGCCTTTTTAGATTTCCATTTACTTCTTGACATATTACAAGCCCCTGATATTATCTTCAAGTCCTCTGCATTCATCTCAGGTTTTGTGCATATAGGGCATTTTCTCAGCTTTTATCGGGGAGCTGCTTTTCTACGATGTCGCCATGTTCAACCCTGACCCGGAAGTCAAGGATAAGCAATAATAATAGTACTTGTAACAGTACAATAAAGTAAGAAAATGAGGTAGAAATAGAATACATATATATACATATATAAGTACATATGCATACATAAACATGATTGGAACTGAAAAAGACAGAAGCATCTTAGTGGAGTTTAGATGTGATAAGGTGACATTAGTGCAGGGATTTGTAAACACGTTGTTATTGCACATGATATGTGGACATATTACTGCATGTGGTTATTTCACAGTGTTATTGTACAGTCTGACAGCAGCAGGGAGGAACGACCTGCGGTACCATTCCTTCTTGCACTGAGGATGCCTCAGTCTGTCATTGAAGGAGCTGCTCAGCTCCACTACAGTCTGGTGCAGAGGGTGAGAGGAGTTGTTCATGATGGATTTGAACTTGGTTAACACCCTCCTCTCAGCCACCTCCTCCAGAGAGTCCAGAGGACAGCCCAGGACAGAGCTGGACTTCCTGACCAGCTTATTCAGTCTCTTTCTCTCCCGCTCTGTGCTGCCCGGGGCCCAACAGACGACAGCATAGAGGAGAGCAGAGGCTACAACAGAGTCGTAGAAGGTCTTAAGCAGAGGCCTGCTCACTCCAAAGGATCTCAGTCTCCTCAGGAGGTGGAGGCGACTCTGGCCTTTTTTGTACAGTGCGTCGGTGTTGTGAGTCCAGTCCAGTTTACTGTTGAGGTGAACACCCAGGTATTTGAAACTGTCCACAGTCTCTATGTCCTCCCCCTGGATGTTCACCAGTGGGTGAGGTGGTGGTTTCCTCCTTAAGTCGATAACCATCTCCTTCGTCTTACTGGTGTTGAGATACAAGTGGTTGCGCTCACACCAGTCCATGAAGTCTGTGATGACCGACCAGTACTCCAGCTCGTTCCCCTCAGACACGCGACCCACAATGACAGAATCATCAGAGAACTTCTGGAGGTGGCACCTGTCCGTGTTGAAGGTGAAGTCCGAGGTGTAGATGGTGAAGAGGAAAGACGAGAGGACGGTGCCCTGGGGGGGCCCCGGTGCTGCACTTTACCACCTCAGACTGACAGCCGCACAGCCGCACGTACTGTGGGCGGTCAGTGAGGTAGTCGATGGTCCAGGCGGTGAGATGTCCATCCACATCTGCGTCCTCCAGCTTCCTCTGCAGCAGCGCCGGTCTGATGGTGTTGAAAGCGCTGGAGAAATCAAATAACATTACTCTCACAGCGCTCCTGCCGGTCTCCAGGTGGGTGATCACTCGCTGCAGTAGGTAGATGACAGTGTCATCTACCCCAGTGTTGGGTCTGTAGGCGAACTGCAGTGGGTCCAGGATGTCGCTCACCACAGTGCGGAGGTGAGATACGACAAGCCGTTCCATGGTCTTCATGAGGTAGGAGGTCAGGGCAACTGGTCTGTAGTGAGCTGGTTCCTTGGCGTGCGGTGTTTTGGGAACCGGGACCACACAGGAGGTCTTCCACAGGGAAGGGACCACTCTGTGGAAGACCTGTGAAATAAAGTGTTTGTATTATGTCTGCTTTGCATCTGATTTGGAGACAATTTGCGAATGCATAACAAACAGAAATCGACATACCTGCCAGTTATTACCAGTCCAGCTGTGGAGATGTACAGATGTAGTTATGGATCCCCAAAGACGTAGTGTGATAGTTGCTGCCATCCAACAACATACCAATCAACATGTCCAAGTCCAGCTACTGCTCCAGAGGCTGTGGTGTTGGTGTGAATAGTGATGCCGACAGGCCCGAGTGCACTTCTGTTATGACAGCAATGCGGATGCTGTGCACGCGCAATACAACTGCTGTTGCCACCACACATGCGCGATGCATTCTCAATACGTGAGCTATACATCCGTGATTGTTCATCATATATTCGCTATACATTATTAATATATCCGTAATTCATACTGAGACATTTGTCATTTTTGGCCAATTTTGTTGCGGATGACAACGAACGCCTGTAATTTGTGTACTCAGTTCATGCGCAATTAATCCTCTCCCCAGCGGGGCCGGGCTTTAAGTGAGCAGCAAAATGGATTTAGAAAAAAAGTGTACAACTTCACTGGCTTTAATTGACTTTGTTGAACAAACTGCAAATGAAACTGAGAATAAGAAATACACTGTAGGGTTTTTTATTTACAGAAAGCATTTGACACCATAGATCATGCCTTATTATTGGACAAATTGCAGAAGTATGGCATCAGGGGACTGGCATATGAGTGGATAGCAAGTTATTTATACAATAGGTATCAGTATGTTCATTTATGTGGGATAAATTCTGAAATTTTAAGATCACACGTGGGGTGCCCCAGGCTTCAGTCCTTGGTCCATTGTTGTTTCTTTATATATTAATGATATATGTTTGGTTTCTAAGTCCCTGACTTGTATTTTGTTTGCTGATGATACAAAAACAAAAGTAAAAAACAAACTTTTTCCTTAATATGTTCAGGATCTGTTTAAAATGAGGGAGTCCAGTTACAGTTTAAGAGGAACGTTAGTATTTGAGCAGTCAAAGATTCAAACTACTGTAAAAAGTAATTGCATTTCTGTTAAAGGTGTTAAGACTTGGATTTGATTTGATTTTTTTTTATTTTAGATTTTTTTTTTCCGGTCACACATGTTCACTGTTAAATTGTCTTATTGATGAGTTTTTTGTTAGGGCCCCTTCACACATAGTACGAATAAGTACAACTCGGAGTGACTCATGGCGGAACAGCTCATATGAGCAAACCATGAAAACATCAAGCCGATGGGCAGGCATGCACGATCCTGTTGCGACTGTATCATGCATGCGATGGTGTCATGTGAGCATGAACACAGTGCGAGCTGCTGCAACACATCGTGCCGCTGATGTGGAAAAAATAAAATAAAAAACAGCTGTGTTGATATAAATAATAAATAAAAGGGGAACCCTGTGATTAAATAACCCTGGTTAAATAAAAAATAAATGCCACTCACAGAATTCGATCCTGTAAGCTCTGACTACTAGATGGAAACTTTACCACTGTGCTACAATCACTGTCTTATAAGAGCCAGTGAAGAGCTTTCCGAGGCTCTTCACTGGTTTTTCAGACATAGACGGAATAGTGGTGTTTCCCAGACTGAATCGGAAGCGGTCTGTCACCTTCCCTTTCCTCAAGACAAAGGACCTGGATTTCCCAGTCTTAAAACTCATTCTTGCCCAAGTTATGAGTTGATCCAGACCTTGCAGGAGCCATCTGCATCCAGGTACTGATGATGTGGTTACCGTGAGATCATCCATGAATGCGCTTATCGGTGGCTGACGGGTACCAGATCTAGACAATGGACCTCGGCACTCCACTTCTGCTGACTTCACCAGCATATTCATGGCAATGGCGAACAGGGACACAGAGATCGTGCAGCCAGTAATGATGCCTTTTTCCAGACGATGCCAATCTGATGTTGAAGCCCCAGAGGACACCCTCAGACTGAAATGGTCATAATAGTCGAGGATGAGATGGCGCACGTTCTCTGGGACATGGTATTTACTCAGGGATAATTCCGCCAGCTTATGTGGAATCGACCCGTAAGCATTGGCAAGGTCCAGCCAAAGTACTGCCAGATCGCCCCTGCTCTCTCTCGCTTCAAGGATCAGCTGAGTCACTACACCAGTGTGCTCGATACACCCTGGGACTCCTGGGACTCCTCCTTTCTGCACAGAGGTATCGATGTAGGAGTTCTTCAGCAGAAATCTCATGAGGCGGTTGGAAACGATCTTAAAGAAGGCCTTGCACTCTGCGCTGAGAAGGGAGATTGATCTGAAGGGCTCGATGTCCTTTGCATTCTCCTCCTTGGGGACCCATACTCCCTCTGCATACTTCCACTGCTGGGGTACCTTCCCTCTTCCAGATCACTCTTCCACAGGCGCTCCAGCAGGCAGGGGCACTGTTTGAAGACCTTGTACCCGGTGCTGATGCCGCTCTGGAAGCTTTGATAACCTCTTTGACTTCCTTCAGAGTGGGTATGCTGATGTCAAACAGGGTGCTGGGTTCAGGAGGGCATACAAGGGCTTCACAGTGGCCGAGGTCTTGGTCTCTCATGCTGTCACTATAAGTATTACTTATGTGGCGGTTGATGTCTTCCTTCGGACACAAGAGCTGACCACTGTGTTTCTCACCCAGCAGCTTCTTTGCGAAACCAAATGGGTTTGCAATGAAGGCACTGCGCTTGCGAGCCCTCTCCTTGCCCCGCCTCCTGTGCCCCTCGGCCCGACGGAGGGTGAGTAGCTTCTCCCTTACCAGCCCCTCAGTTCTGCCAAGGCTTCCTTCTCATCGTCATTAGCCTTCTTGTACTGACTCCTTAATATCCTCAGTTGCTTTCTGAGTTGAGAGATCTTCTTCTCACGCCGGTTTGGAATTGGTGCTGTTGTGGTCTTGGTGGCACGATGTTCCTTAATGCCAAACCTGTCTGATGCGATGCATATTATGAGTGTGCTCATTGTCCTGAGCCTCTGCTCCACATCACCCTTTGCTGTTGCTTCAAGGGCTGAATCAACATCTACACTAAGCTGGAAGTTTCTTCCTGTTAAAAGGGAGTTTTTCCTTCCCACTGTCACCAAGTGCTTGCTCATAGGGGGTCGTTTTGACCGTTGGGGTTTTTCTGTGATTATTGTATGGCTTTTGCCTTGCAATATAAAGTGCCTTGGGGTCATCTGGCCGCTGGTGTGCACAAGTAGTTGTAGCAACAGGTGTACGAGGCATTAGAGCTATGATTTCACACGTTTTGCATACGATTCCTGCTTCATGTGCAATTCTAACATATTCATACTATGTGTGAAGGGGCCCTAATTGTTGAGTCTGTCTGCCGAATAAATTCATTCAAATCTGCAAGGATCAAACCAATTCTTAAGAAACCCAGTCTGGATCTGAGTTTACAGAAAAATCATAGGCTGATATCCAACATATCCTTTTGCACCAAAAATCCTTGAAAACCACTCCACAGAAACAGCTCTTAATAAAGTGGTGAATGACCTGCTACTTACAACGGACTCTGACAAAACCACAGTGCTGCTGCTGTTAGATCTTATCAGCGTTTTTGACCTGACCGAGCACTTTTTAAATCTAAGCTAAATACTTATTTATTTAAGCTGGCTTTGACGGCTAGTGGGGAGGTGACGTGCTGTTTTTATGTGCTGTTTTAACTTTAGTGTATGCAGGTTCTATTTTTAGGTTTGTGCATCTGTATTTTTACTGTAATGCACTTTGTACACAGTCTGGCAGCTGTAAAGTGCTCCATAAAACGACTGAATTTTACATGGTGGATCATTGTATATTACTGGATAGGCTTATGAACAATTTTGAGATTGCTGGTACTGTCCTTGAGTGGCTGACATTTACTTATCTCGTTGGTCTCAGTGTGTCCTGTACAATAACATCACATCAAATTTTCTTTTCCTATGAAATATGGTGTTCCACAAAGGTCCATTTCAGGCCCCTTGGTATTCTTGCTCTACACAGCACTCCTTGGGCAGATACTTTTTGGAATTAGTTTCATTGTTTCACCTTAAGTACTAGACCATCGGAGGTGATGTCTCATAGTTAAGGTGTTGGGCTTGAGACCAGAAGATCCTCGGTTCAAATCCCAGCCTGACTGGAAAAATCACTAAGGGCCCTTGGGGAAGGTCTGTAATCCCCTATTGCTCCCAGTGTGTAGTCAGCACCATGTATGGCAGCACCCTGACATCGGGGTGAATGTGAGGCATAATTGTAAAGCGGATGGAAAAGCTCTATATAAATGCAGTCCATTTACCACTGTTACTCCAGTGACACTCAGTCGTACATGCTGATAGCGGTAGATAATTTCATGCACACTAAGAATTTAGAGGGCTGCTTGTCTTCAGTAAAAAACTGGATGTACAACAGCTTCTTACTTTTAAATTCTGACGAGACCAAGATGACGGCCCTTGGTCCTGCTTTAGCTGGTCCATCATTTTGACCAGCTAACATTAAACTTGGACTCATGTTTTATTCATCAAAGTGATAAAGTAAAAAAAAACTCACATCCCTACAGATTAGAGAAAAACAAAACACTACCTCCTCAAGGAATGACACAGTAACTGCAACAGTATTTATTTAATCTATCATATGGAGAGTTTTCCCACATTGTTTCACAGTAGTTTATTTTGACTGTGTAACATCTGGCTCAGTAGTGGCTTCTCAGTAGTGCTGTAATTAAGTTGATGTTTGCCAAACTTTTTTGAGAAGTAACACACTGGGTGTTCAATGCCCTGATCATCTTCTTGAAGCAAAGCCGCCCCTGCTCCATGAGCACTGGCATCTACAGTAGTGTTCAGAATAATAGTAGTGCTATGTGACTAATCAAATCAAATCAATTTTATTTATACGAGGTCTGTTAGAAAACTATCGGACATTTTTATTTTTTACAAAAACCATATGGATTTGAATCATGTGTGATTGCATCAGCCAAGCTTGAACCTTCATGCGCATGCGTGAGTTTTTTCACACCTGTCGGTTGCGTCATTCGTCTGTGAGCAGGCTTTGTGTGAGCAGTGGTCCACCCCTCTCGTCGGATTTTTATTGCGAATAAATGTCTGAACGATTTGGAGCTTTGCTGCATCAAATTTTTCCAGAAACTGTGAGAGACCTCCAGGTGGACACCATTCGGAAAATTCAGATGGCTTTCAGGGACGATTTTATGGGGATTACACAGATTAAGGACTGCTCCAGCCGGTTTAAAGACCACCCACACTGTCTGAGAGCGCGGCGCACTCAGCGCGCCGATCGACAGGCTCAAACCCCGCTGAAACAACCAGATCATTTCCAACGTGAAGGCTTTGTTGATCCGGAACGTCGTCTGACTTCCACAAAAAATGGCAGAAGGCGTGGACATAAGCACTTTTTTGGCACATTCCACTGTTACAGGAGGTTTTTTTTCATGGAAAGAGAAGCGGAGGGATGCGCCACGGAGCCGTTCTTGGCGCAGCACAAAATCACCTCCGTGTTGCTCTCACAGGACGGCTTTCAGACAGCTGTCAGTGGGTTTTCAGTCGTGTGACTATCCGAGAAATTGTGCATGAGCTGGACATGCCCCAACATGTCCTGTAAGGCTTCATCACGGCGTTGCTTGGCGCCATGCGGCTTCACTTAAAACACACAAAGTGAAGAATGTGAAAATAATTTAGAGGTGATTCAGCAGAGAGGGTGCTTTAGTTAAGGCACGTGAAGATTACACTGTGAAATAAATCGTTATCTAGTTATCTAGATCAATCTAACTACGCAGATTAAACAGCTAACAGATACAGCAAAACACCGCTGTGCTCCGGAACAGGAAGTGATACAATACCGCAGTGAGAGCCAACCACCAGTATCTCACACATGGATGGTCTGACTAAAAAGATTAATCCAGGTTTTGAGCATATTTCTTATTGTTACATGGGAAACAAGGTACCAGTAGATCCAGTAGATTCAGTAGATTCTCACAAATCCAACAAGACCAAGCATTCATGATATGCACACTCTTAAGGCTATGAAATTGGGCTATTAGTAAAAAAAAGTAGAAAAGGGGGTGTTCACAATAACAGTAGTGTGGCATTCAGTCAGTGAGTTCGTCAATTTTGTGGAACAAACAGGTGTGAATCAGGTGTCCCCTATTTAAGGATGAAGCCAGCACCTGTTGAACATGCTTTTCTCTTTGAAAGCCTGAGGAAAATGGGACGTTCAAGACACTGTTCAGAAGAACAGCGTAGTTTGATTAAAAAGTTGACTGGAGAGGGGAAAACTTATACGCAGGTGCAAAAAATTATAGGCTGTTCATCTAGAATGATCTCCAATGCTTTAAAATGGACAAAAAACCAGAGACGCGTGGAAGAAAACGGAAAACAACCATCAAAATGGATAGAAGAATAACCAGAATAGCAAAGGCTCACCCATTGATCAGCTCCAGGATGATCAAAGACAGTCTGGAGTTACCTGTAAGTGCTGTGACAGTTAGAAGACGCCTGTGTGAAGCTAATTTATTTGCAAGAATCCCTCGCAAAGTCCCTCTGTTAAATAAAAGACGTGCAGAAGAGGTTACAATTTGCCAAAGAACACATCAACTGGCCTAAAGAGAAATGGAGGAATATTTTGTGGACTGATGAGAGTAAAACTGTTCTTTTTGGGTCCAAGGGCCACAGACAGTTTGTGAGACGACCCCCAAACTCTGAGTTCAAGCCACAGTTCACAGTGAAGACAGTGAAGCATGGTGGTGCAAGCATCATGATATGGGCATGTTTCTCCTACTATGGTGTTGGGCCTATATATCGCATACCAGGTATCATGGATCAGTTTCGATATGTCAAAATACTTGAAGAGGTCATGTTGCCTTATGCTGAAGAGGACATGCCTTTGAAATGGGTGTTTCAACAAGACAATGACCCCAAGCACACTAATAAACCAGCAAAATCTTGGTTCCAAACCAACAAAATTAATGCCTCACAGATGTGAAGAAATCATGAAAACCTGTGGTTATACAACTAAATACTAGTTTAGTGATTCACAGGGTTGATAAAAAAGCAGTTTTAACATAACAGTTTTGAGTTTGTAGCATCAACAGCAGATGCTACTATTATTGTGAACACCCCCTCTACTTTTTTTTACTAATAGCCCAATTTCATAGCCTTAAGAGTGTGCATATCATGAATGCTTGGTCTTGTTGGATTTGTGAGAATCTACTGAATCTACTGGTACCTTGTTTCCCATGTAACAATAAGAAATATACTCAAAACCTGGATTAATCTTTTTAGTCACATAGCACTACTATTATTCTGAGCACTACTGTATCTCCATTTTAAACGATGCTCAAAATCCGGCGCTGCCAACACTGGTGCACTACACAAAAGCGCCTTAGCAGACTCAAAGGACTCCTGACACTCAGGGGTCCATCTGTAGGAATTAGAAGGGCTGGTCAAATCAGTAAGTGGGGAAACTACACTCGCAAAGTTTTTACAAAAACCCTGATAATACCCACACATACCCAGAAACCTGCGACGTTGTTGTCGTGTTTCTGGCACAGGAAGATCTAAAATGGCCTGAACATTGGCCATCACCGGGCGTACCTGCTCCTGCCCAACCTGTTTCCCCAGGTAGGTTACCATAGCCTTCCCAAACTCACACTTAGCTAAACTGACAGTCAAAGATGCCGTCTGCAATCGGTTAAACACCTCGTGCAAGCTCACAACATGCTGAACCCAAGTGGACGAGAAAACCACAATATCATCCAAATACACCTCACAGTCCTTAACACCAGCCAACACAATAGACATCAGCCTTTGGAAGGTGGCAGGAGAATTTCTCAGTCCAAATGGCATAACTGTGTATTGGAGAAAATGATCCGGAGTGATAAATGCAGATATCTCAGAGGCCTGTGATGTGAGGGCACCTGCCAATATCCCTTCAACAAATCCAATTTGGTGATAAATTGTGCTGGACCCACCCGATCAACGCAGTCATCCATACGCGGTAATGGAAATGAATCCGGTTTTGTGACAGCATTCACTTTACGATAGTCATTACAAAAACGTGGAGTTTGGTCAGACGTGGGGACCAACAGTGAAGGAGAACTCCACAGACTGAAACTGGAGACTGCAAAACTGTTCTCCAGCAAATATTTCACCTCATTCTGCATGACCATTCTCTTAGTGGGATTTACTCAATATGAATGCTGCTTGATGGGTTTGTTATCACCAACATCAATATCACGGCACAACACCGCGGTCTGAGTAGGTTTACCACCAAATATAAGCAGGTGGCCACGAATAAGCTGGCACATTTCCATTCTGGCCGCCTCTGACAAGTATGACAAATGTTCCTCCAAATCTCTCAAAATTCGTGAGTTTTCCAATCGTGCACTTGGGACCGAACCTGCCGGTTCCCATAACCCATCCTCCTCCAGACATTAAGGCGAGGACACCACAGTGACCACAGAAGTGGCCACCACAGGGCACCTGGGTGACATGCCAGCACCATCACGAACAACATACTGTTTTAACATATTGACATGACACACCCGACTCTTTTTCCTCCTGTCTGGTGTTTTAATCAGATAATCAGTGTCACTCATCCTGCTTTCCACCACATATGGACCACAAAACTTTGCCTGAAGACTGGATCCAACCACAGACAGCAACACCAACACACAGTCACCTGGCTGAAAATTACGAGTCTTGAGATTTCCTGTCATAACTTCTCTTCATTTTCGTCTGAGCAGTGGACAGGGAAGTGCGGGCCAGTTCACAAGCAGAGTGCAATTTCTCTCTAAATGAACTCACATAATCCAAGATGTTATGCACGGAGCTCAGTTTATCTGCCAACCACCTCTCCTGCAGTAAGCGCAAAGGACCGTGAACGGTGTGCCCAAAAACTAACTCAGCTGGACTAAATCCTAGAGACTCCTGAGTAGTCTCATGAATAGCAAACAGCAACAGTGGTCGCCCCTCATCCCACTCCCTGTTTGACTCACAGCAATACTTCAGATGAATAGATTTTAATGTTTGATGAAATCTCTCCAGTGTACCCTGACTCTCTGGATGATACGCACTGGAGACCTGATGTTTAGACCTGATGTTTAGACAGTTCACACATAACCTGCTTAAAAACAATGGACATGCTTAGCACTTAGGCAATCCAAAGAGGGAAAAAAACGTAACCAAAGCTTTCACCACCGCTTTAGCCTGTAATGTGCACATTGGAAAAGCCTCAGGAAAAACGAGTTGCTGCACACATAACGGTTAAAACATACTGATGTCCAGCCTTCATTTTTGGCAACGGTCCCACACAATCTATGAGTACATGTTCAAATGGCTCTCCAGTTACCGGGATAGGATGTAATGGAGCTGGAGGAATAACCTGGTTTGGTTTTCCTGCAAGATGGCAAACATGACAAGACTTACAAAACTTTACCACGTCAGATTTTAAGCCTGGCCAAAAGAAATAGCGAAGGACCCTATGATAAATTTTGTTAATCCCCAAATGACCCGACAAATTATGGTCATGTGCAAGACTCATAACCTGGAGTCGAAACTCCTTTGGGACTACAACGTGGTTCACCACATCACATTCTCTCCATCATCAAACAGGTAAATCACAGATCGTGTGCCGCTTTTGTTTTGCTGTGCTGCAGACAGTTACCCAATGTGCTGTCCTCCTGCTGGGCCTTAATGAGCTGATCTCTATTTTACTGCCAAACACAAACCATTTTCAGGTGGCAACACTTCCACAGCAGGCGGTGCACATTCTTCAGGAGGAGGCCTACCTGATCACCAAACGCAGCCAAAAATGAATCAGAAAGATCCACGTCATCATCAAGCTCACGGGCTTGGGCTCGCATTAGTAATGCGTGATATAAACAATATACGATATAAACGATATAAAAATGGTCTATGATAGAGATTTTAATTACATGCTCTATTGCGGTAACGCATGTTGATGACGTCAACTACCCGCGACCCACTGCTGCGTGCATCAAACAACATGGCGGAAGGCGAAACGGAGCGACAAGAACTCGTGAAAAAGACCGGTGCAACTTCCATTATTTGGAATTGGTTTGGATTTAAACCGTCCGACGAAGAGCAGAAAACAATACTCTGCAGAATGTGTGGGGCAACAGTTTTAGCAAAGACCGGCAATACAACTAATCTGTTCTACCACCTCAAAGCAAAACATGCCACTGAATACCAAGAGTGCCAGCGAATGCAGGCAGCCCCAAGCTACAGTCACAAGAGCATGGGACAGAAACAACAGAGACTGAACCAGTCCTCCATTGAACAATCATTTTCAAAAGGTACTCGTTACAATCGGAAAAGCCCGCGATGGAACGACATTATGAGGGCTATAACGGTTTACTTGTGTAAGGACATGGTACCCTTTCAAACTGTAGAGAGATGCGGCTTTAAAACCCATGATCGGAGCTATTGGGCCACGATACGAGCTGCCAAGCCGCAAATACTTTACAGAAACAGAGATGCCAAGATTATATTCCGAGCGTCGCGAAAAGGTTGAAAGAGAGCTTTGTGGTTTGAAGTACTTTGCCACTACAGCGGACCTTTGGTCGAGCCGAACCATGGACCCTTTCCTCAGCCTGACCATTCACTATATAACGGACGATTGGAATCTTGGCAGCTGGTGTTTGCAGACGTCGTATTTCCCTACTGAACATACGGCTGAGGAGATAGCACAAGGACTCAAAGACGCGCTCAAGTCATGGGGTTTTAAGGAAGAAAGCCAAGTGTGCATCACCACTGATAATGGAGCGAACGTGGTCAAAGCAGCGTCTCTGAATGACTGGACCTGGCTGCAGTGCTTTGGACATAGGCTGCACCTCGCCATCAGTAGGTTAAGTATTTAGTGCATAATGTTATAATATTTTAACATCCTGCTGTAGTAGGGATGGGTATCGAGAACCGGTTCATTTCAGGTATCGTTAAGAAATTATTCGATCCACTGACATCAATAACCTTTTAACTTAACGATTGCCTTATCGGTCCTTCAGAGTGGCCGTTGTTTTTGGGGGTGTTTGTCAGGAAAATTATAATTTCTCTAAATTGATTACAGACCCTGCAGCGGGTGTGTAATCAACTTTTCTGCAGCGCGGCTTTGCTTTGAACCTTGAACCAATTGAAGCACTGATTCGCAGATCGAACCAGTGCTTTGATCATTGCTTCGTTGATTAATTTTTTTCTTTCGCTTTCCCCCGCTAAAACCCTAAAGAGCATATGGTTGTGAGTATTATTTACCTTTTTATGTTAAAACAACCTGTTATGGTCTTCTGAAATGACAGATGTATTTTATAACTTAAAAACGGGACCGATGCTAACACATTAGCATGACTATGGCATTTTCAATGTTAATGTTAGCAATAAGCAGTTGCAGCTGTCAAGCGTTTGTTGTCGTAAAAGAGTCAAATGTGCATGTAATACGGCATAGTAATGTTGCATTTGTGTTTAGAGATGTATAGCAAATGCTTTATATTTGTGCCATTTGTGTTAAGTGAAGTGAAGTGTGTGTGTGTGTGTGTGTGTGTGTGTGTGTGTGTGTGTGTGTGTGTGTGTGTGTGTGTGTGTGTGTGTGTGTGTGTGTGTGTAGGTATGCGGGTGTGTGTGCGCGCACGTGCGTGTGTGTGCATGCATGAGGGAGATGGAGAGTGAGATTTAATTAACAAATAATATCTTATTTATCAACAGAAAAAAGTGTGAAGGACCCCCAAATCGACCGTGCTGTTGCCTTATGCAAGAAGATTGTAAGTTCCTTTTCCCACTCTTGGAAAAGAAGAAAAGCACTGAAGAAAGCTCAGGTTGTCTTCCCTTACAGCGTCTCATCACAGAAACTCCCACAAGGTGGGGGTCACGACAGATGATGATCCAGAGGGTGCTTGAGCAAGAGAAGGCCCTATCACAGGTACTGAAAGCAGACAAGAAAACCAGACACCTGGTACCCACGTGGCAAGATACAGATGTCCTGGAATGCATGAGCAAGACCCTTGGCCCACTGCTTGAGTTCACAGACGCGCTGTCTGGGGAACAGTATGTCAGCGTGTCATACATTAAACCCGTTCTCCACCTTTTCAATAACACTGTTCTTACTGCAGCTGATGATGATGCAGAGCTGACCAAGGACATGAAAAGGATCATCCTAGAGTACTTAAATGAGAAGTACTCAGACCCAGAAACTGTTGACCTGCTTGATATGCCTCACTGGCCTCACTGGTCGACCCACGGTTTAAAGATACATATATAGCTGATGACCGCAAGATGTTCATCAAGACCAAAGCAGTAGCAGAAATTCAGTCACTGTTGGCGGTGAAAGCTGTAATGGTCACAGAGCCACACACAAGCATAGAAGCTGCAGCTGCTAGTGTTGAAGCTGCTGAAGTTGCTGTTGAGGCAGAATTGAAGAAAGTCAAATGGAGCCTGGGAAGATTTTTCAAAAAGGCCTCTGATGGAACAGGTGCTCTCACTGACAGAGAGGCCATCGAAGGGGAGCTAAAAAGTTACCTGAGGACCATGCCGGTTGATGGAGAGAAGTTAATTTTCCCAGAGTGGCAAGACTGGCCCAGAAATATCTCTGTATCCCGGCCAGAAATGCCCCTTCTGAAAGGGCATTTAGCACAGGGGGCAACATAGTTACATGCCACCAATCTCTGTTGAAGCCAGAGACTGTAGACAAGCTTGTATTTCTGGCCACTAATCTTTAGACCGTAACAAATGTCAAATGATGTAAACAAGTCTCAGTGAGTTCCCGGCTTTACCATTTATGTTGTGTTATGTTGTATCTTACTATACAACAGCTGAGATCAAAAGTTTTAAAGGTGATGTGAAATTTATATTATTCATATGGTCTTAAGGATTTCAGTATGTTTTTTCTTTTTTTTTTTTTACAGAGAAGACACCAAATTTTCTGTTCTTTGCCACTTTATGCCTTTTATACGAGGTCTGTCAATAAAGTATAGGTCCTTTTTATTTTTTTCAAAAACTATATGGATTTCATTCATATGTTTTTACGTCAGACATGCTTGAACCCTCGTGTGCATGCGTGAGTTTTTCCACGTCTGTCAGTTACGTCATTCGCCTGTGAGCACGCCTTGGGAAGGAGTGGTCCTGCCCCCTCGTCGGATTTTCATTATCTGGAAATGGCGGAATGAAAAGGACTTTTTTTCGATTAGAATTTTTTCAGAAGCTGTTAGAAACTGGCACCTGGAAGCCATTCGAAAAATGTATCTGGCTTTTGGTGAAAATTTTACGGACTTCACAGAGAATAAGGACTGTTACTACAGCTTTAAGGACCCCTTTAAGGACGTTCGGCGCGCCGCACTCCGCGCTGCGACGACGCGGCACAAACCACCAGACTGTTTCTAAACGGATGGCTCTGTGGATACGAGACCGTCGTGTGCAATTTCTCTGGTTATCACAAGAGCTGGACATCAGCCATTTTCTGGCAGATTTCACTTTTAACAAGAGATTTTGTCATGGAAAGCTGCGTGGAGGCTTCGCGTGTAAAGAACGATTCGCTTTGGAAGCGAGACAAGGAACACCTCCGCATGCCACAAAAACGTGCAGTACGTTGAGCACAGTGGGGACACTACTACACACCTCAGCTGTGGGCTCATCTGTTACTGCAGGGAACTGCAGGGAACACTTTTTTTCCAGCTACATAGTTCCCAAGGATTGCATCAATCCCTGCAACAGGCAATTGGTCATGCACACCGACACGCACCATACCAGAAACAATTGAGGAGGAAAGACAGACTGAGTGCAGCGGCACACGAGTAACACTCAATTTCACCCCCATATCAACAAATCAGATCCACAATCAGAAAACGGTACAACCCCGCCACGAACCAGAGTGTGTTTCACACCAGTATCACACAGGATAGTGACAGGCCCCCTGTCTGTCTCACTACCAGACAATGACATATAACCCATATAACCCTGAGTAATAAAAGGTTTAAACTCATCATCAATTACTGTGTGAATGTCAACTGCCAAATTAACATCACTACTGAGGGACTCACTCTGAACTGAGCCCACAACAGAGGGGATTTTATTTCCAGTTTGTTCTCTCTTAAGATTAGGACACACAGCAATGAAATGGCCCAATTCATGGCAGTAAAAACACTTGCGCTTGCCCGCAGCAGCACCGTTACGCCGTGATGGTTTTGGAGACCGTTTCTCATTCTCCACAATTACCAGAACTTCCTGGTGTACAGAGGCTGAAAAAACACCTTTATGGGTTAAAACAAACTCATCTGCACACACAGCGGCCTCAGCCAGAGCAGAAACTTTGCGTTCATTTATATATAAGACTCTGCGCTCAGGCAGACACTTCTTAAACTCCTCCAATAAAATGAGCTCCCACAGCTGTACAAAACCCTGTGTTTTACTGGCACCACTTGTCAAACAACACACTTTTCTCACGCGCAAACTCCACATACGTTTGGTTCACAGTTTTCTCACAATTTCTAAACCTCTGTCTGTATGCCTCAGGTACCAACTCATAGGCACACAGCACTGTGGACTTAACAAGATCATCATTTAGACTTTGATCTATTGGAGGGCAGCACACACCTCCTGAGCTTTTCCCACCAATTTACATTGCAGCAGCAAAGACCACACATCCTTCGGCCAGTTTAACGTGGCCGCTACACGCTCAAAAGTGCTAAAATAAGAGTCCAACTCCGACTCCATAAATGGAGGCACTGGCACAATGTGCCGACTCACATCAAAATTCCCACGGGAGGAGTGTGGGGCTTGTGGATCAACCGGTGGACTGGGAGCAACCCTGGGCCGGCGCTCCAGCTCCAAGGCTCTCACCCGAAGGTGCACTGCCTGTACCTCCAACTCTTTAATACGGAGTGTCTGGAGTTCTTCCACTGATGCTCCTGCCTTAAGGGGAGGACCTGCAGGGTGTGGCATGATGGGAGACACAGTCTCCTGGAGGTCCACATCAGCTTCCACCACACCCTCCACTGAAGGCAAGTCCACTAACAAACCAGGTTTTCCCAACTCCTCCTCCAAGATGTCTCTTAGCTCTGCCTTTTTAGCACTTACAGGTGCCTGCACATTAAACAGGTTAGCAATCAACAACAGATCCACCTTCCTGCACCTGTGCAGCTGCTGCAAAGTGGGATGTTTAACAAAGCTGTCCAAATCAAATTCCACTGTCCACAACAGATATAAAGTAAGTAAAAGTGAGGAAACTTACCAACTGATGACCACACACAGGAAAAAAACAAATGCTAATAAAAGTTCTGCAGTGGATCGAACAAGCCCCCAATTTATGTTATGACCGGGCCTCGGGGTGAACCAAGGCATAACTTAAAAATGACTCCCCCGCTCCCCACTCCCAAGGATGACCAGACTTCCAGGTCTGCAGTCCAAAAAAAAAAGTTTATTATTGTTAGATAAAACTTCAGGGTGAGAAAGAGGCCAAATAAAACAACCAAACAACAGTGGTCCTACCTAAGCTCCTAAACAAAACAGGAGAAAACTATCAAAACCACATGGCTTCTCACCCCTGCTAACAAGAAACACTGGACTGCTTTTCAAGACAAATAATTACAAAATGAATACAAAAAAAGATTAACAAAAGAAAAACAAGTGTCCTCAGATACACATCAGCTGGGAGCAGGAAGAGGGTGGAGCACTGGAGGTCTTCTTCTTCTCTTATTTAGCAGACTAGACGCAACCAAGGCACGGTGCTGCCGAAGAGTCCAATGGTCCGCAGATATTCCAGCACTTTTTCCATTTTGCTCCAACTGCTCAAGTTAAGGAGTTCTTTCAGAGTAAAACAGGCTTGACCAGCACTTCCCAGGTCTCTGTACAGTTGATTCCTCTGGAGTACATAGTTGCCACACTGGAGCAGGACATGTCTCACTGTCTCTAATTGCCCACACTCACACTTTCTGTCCATGTGTCTGCCTATCAGAGCCAGCCCACTCCTCAGCCCACAGTGCCCTAATCTCAACCTAGTGATGACCACAGATTCCTGCCTGCTACAGCTAAAATATTCCCTTGGTTTCATCACAGTGTTTTGAATAGCAAAATAAGATCTCCCTTTACTATCATGTGTCCAGTTGAACTGCCAACTCTCTCTCAACGATCTATCAATTATTTACGAACACTCGGAGAACCCAAACGCCAGTGAAATATCAACACTCCCCTTCACCAAAGCAGTCCTTGCAACAGTGTCAGCAGCCTCATTGCCCTCCACACCCACATGCACCAGAACCCATATAAATCCTACCTCACCCTCAGCTTCACGGATTCTATGCAAGGAATGAAAGATTTCCGTTAAAAGGTCTGGTCTTGACCTAGATTTCCGTTCTGGTACAGTTACAAGAACAGAAGACGAATCACTGCATATAACAGACAATTTTATTCCATTTTCCTCAACCCACCATAAAGCCCATAGAATACCCAACATCTCAGCCATGCATACAGACATTTGGTCTTCTACATACAGGCCTCTGCTGACTTCATATTCCGGAATATACACCCCACACACCACTTTGCCAGTCTCCTGGTTCTTAGATCCATCTGTAAAAACATTTAAATATCCCTCCCACTCTCCGTACAGCTTAGCACTCACTAGACCAAGCAAATTATCAACTTCATTTTTGGAGGCTTGCAGCAAAGAGAAATCAACGATAGGATCCGGTATAGTCCACGAAGGGACAGTCAGCCTGCACACAGGGAGGCACACAGTAAGTTGAAGTATTCCCAGTCTTTCTGCCAGAGACTTTACTTGTTCTCCGAAGTTCATTTTAATTGGCTTCCCTTGGCCCATAAACTCCCAGTGGACATCTAACAAAGTTTAGTTTGACCAGTTAACTAAGACTAAGTTTTGTCCGTCGCAGTGCTAATGGCATTTCTCCTGTCTCCACTAGCAGTGACGGGATCGGTGTTGTGTGAAAAGCACCAGTGCATACCCTCAGGGCCTTAGCTTGCACAATATCCAGTTTTTTCAGCACAGAGAGGGCTGCTGACCCATAAGCCACACAGCCGTAATCAATGGTGGATCTCAACATAGCCTCACTGTCTGCTCCCCACGAAGTCCCAGCAACACACCTCAGAACATTGATTACTTTTTCACATCTCAAACAAACTTTGTCAATATGAGGTTTCCAAGTTAGCCTTTCATCCAGCCACATCCCCAGATACATAAAACACTGAACTCTTTCAAGCCCCTCTCCATAAATTTGCAGCTGGTGGTCCGGGATTCTTCTTTTATTACCAAATATCATCTACTTTGTCGAGCACTGGAGGTTGGTTTCAGCCTCCCTTATAAAGCCAGGAGCCTTCACTGCTGGACCAATCAGCCGATGCCATCTGTACACGCTCACCTACAACAAGAGAGAGTCATACAAAGAATAAGCAGCACCTCACCTAGGTGCGGAGGGTAAATACACTCAATTCCACAAACAAAACTACATATGACCTCAGGGTCATAACACCAACCCTCATGACTATAGGTGAGAGTAGGAATGAAGCAAACCTTATTACTGATGTTGCCTTTTTTTTGGAGACAGCGTCCTGTGTGTGGAGGACCGTGACACTGCTGAATAGGAAATGTGAGGAACAACACACTGCACTGCGTGTTTGGATGACGTGCCAAAGGAGGCGGGGAGGAAATCCAACATTCACTCATTCATTTTCTATACCTGCTTGCTCCAATCAAGGGTTACGGACAAACACATTCACACCTACTGACAATTTAAAGTCTCCAGTCCAATTAACCTACATGTATGTGGATGTGGGAGGAAACTGGAGCACCCGGGGAAACCCACACAAACCCGGGGAAAACACGCAGAGTTCACACAGGAAGGCCACAGGTGGAAATTGATCCCATGACCTTCTTGCTGTGAAGCAACAGTGCTAAACACTAAGCTACTGTGATTCCACCCAGATTCAAGAACGATTGGTAGAACTGTAATGAACAGAAAGTGCATGACAACACGACAGTAACGATCTCTATGTTGAGGCAGTTCACAGAGATATTTTAATCATTCACAACCTGTATCACTGTATTGCAAATCCCAACATTGAATCACCACTTGTTCTTCTGTGGGTACACTGTCCACCTTCTCACATAAATCACTCCAGAATTATTCTTTCTCCTCCAACTCACACTTACATCCCTTATTCCAATGAAGTTGGGACGTTGTGTAAAATGTAAATTAAAAACAGAATACGATTTGCAAATCCTCTTCAACCTATATTCAATTGAATACACCACAAATACAAGATATTTAATGTTCAAACTGATAAACTTTACTGTTTTTGTGCAAATATTTGCTCATTTTGAAATGGATGCCTGCAACAGGTTTCAAAAAAGTTGAGACAAGGCAATAAAAGACTGGAAAAGTTGATGAATGCTCAAAGAACACCTAATTGGAAACAGGTGAGTGTCATGATTGGGTATAAAAGCAGGATCCCCAAAAGGCTCAGCCAGTCACAAGCAACGATGGGGTGAGGATCACCACTTTGTGAGCAACTGCATGAAAAAATAGTCCGACAGTTTAAGAAGAGTGTTTCTCAACATTCAATTGCAAGGAATTTAGGGATTCCATCATCTACAGTCCATAATATAATCAGAAGATTCAGAGAATCTGGAGAACCTTCTACATGTAAGCGGCAAGGCCGAGAACCAACATTGAATGCCCGTGACCTTTGATCCCTCAGGCGGCACTGCATTAAAAACCAACATCATTGTGTAAAGGAGCTTACCACGTGGGCTCAGGAACACTTCAGAAAACCATTGTCAGTTAACACAGTTCGTCACTACATCTACAAGTGCAAGTTAAAACTCTACCATGCAAAGTGAAAGTCATACATCAACAACATCCAGAAACACCGCCGCCTTCTCTGGGCCCGAGCTCATTTGAAATGGACAAAAAAAAGTGGAAAAATTGTGCTGTGGTCTGATGAGTCCACATTTCAAACTGTTTTTGGAAATCATGGACGTCGTGTCCTCTGGATAAAAGAGGAAAAAGACCATCCAGATTGTAACCAGACCAAAGTACAAAAGCCAGCATCTGTGATGGTATGGGGGTGTGTTAGTGCCCATGGCATGGGCAACTTACACATCTGTGATGGCACCATCAATGCTGAAAGGTACATCCAGGTTTTGAAGCAACACATGCTGCCATCCAAGCAACGTCTTTTTCAGGGACATCCCTGCTTATTTCAGCAAGACAATGCCAAGACACATTCTGCACATGTTACAACAGCGTGGCTTCGTAGTAAAAGAGTGCGGGTATGAGACTGGCCTGCCTGCAGTCCAGACCTGTCGCCCGTTGAAAATGTGTGGCAAATTATGAAGCGCAAAATACGACCAGTGATGCCGGTAATGCGTTAGTTAGTAACGCGTTACTCTAATCTAACTACTTTTTTAGTAACGAATAATCTAATGCGTTAATCTTTCCAAATCAGTAATCAGATTAAAGTTACTTCTCCAAGTCACTGTGCGTTACTATTATTTTTGCATTGTGGGTCGATAGCAGCATTAAACTTGGTCTGTGGGCAGGAGGTCGAGGTTCAACTGAACTATACACTTTAAGCGAGCTGTGAGCTTTTCATCCGCGGTTTTCTGCAGCAGCTACGACTCGTCCTCACCTCTTAAAGCACGGTGACAACAGCACACCTGCACTGAGCTTTACATGAGCCTGACTTCCCTCTGTCAATCATGGCAATCTCGCTCCCTTTACCACTTTTCCTGACAACACTCAATGTTCTGGCACTCACCTCATGTGCCTGTACCACTGCCTCCACATAGACCTTCCCTCTCACCTTCTCCTTCACCCAAAAGCAGCAGAGTTTACACCACAACAGAAGGATGAAGTAGATCAGACACAGCATAAATCTACGTCTGAACAGGGGTGAAGATCTGTGAGCAGGAAATGGAAACGACACATGATATTACCTTGGAGAGTGCTGATGGAGAACGCGAGGAGTTCCCGTATGTGTTTATGATGGCAATGCACTCAGAGGAGAGCTGTGGCTTTGAATGATGATGTCAGGAGTTACAGAGACGTCTGTGAGGATTCTGCAGGACATTATGAGGCTGCAGCAGCTGCAGGTGTTGATTTTTAAGAGGGCGGGGCCGTTACGTCTCATGTGCCTTAATTGAGAGAGTGGCGTCAACCCAGAACATGGCAGCATTTTGGTTCCAACTGCACTGAACTACTGAATGAACCTTTAATGTTTTCAACATTTTTAAAATAATTTAACCACATACAGCAACACATCCAGGTACAGGTGCTATCAAAATAAATATAAAAATAGTTATCAAATTTACATAAATTTACAATTTATGAAGAATTATTTAATTATTTTAAAGTCTGACTTATGCAGCTGCAGCTCTTTAACTCCGTGTCATACAGTCTGGCAAAATTTAGTCGGCCCCTGACTGTGCAAGTTCTCCTACTTAGAAAGATGAGAGAGGTCTGTAATTTTCATCATAGGTACACTTCAACTATGAGAGACAAAATGAGAAAAAAAAATCCTGAAAATCACATTGTAGGATTTTTAAAGAATTTATTTGTAAATTAGGGTGGAAAATAAGTATTTGGTCACCCACAGACGAGCAACATTTTCGGCTCTCACAGACCTGTAACTTCTTCTTTAAGAAGCTAAGAAGATATGTATCTTTTTTTGCCTCCTTGCTCTCGGACGAGACGGATGTATTTTTCCTCTCTCCCTCCTTATCTTTCCTGCTTCTGTGGCGTGTTGTCTGTGAGGCTTCCAGCTTTGCTCTTCTGGAAAACGGCAAAAATGGATCTGTTAAAGTGGTCTCTGAACACAATTGACACTATTTTTTCTACAAGACACTCGGGGGCGGAGGACCCGACCTGTCCTGCCGGGACACATGTGATGGGCTACGTGATGGACAGTTGGAGGAAATGGCAGGTCATGTGCCTTTACACGCTGTCTGTGGACGTCGAAGATGTGTATATATTTGGATCGGTGGTGACTGGCTTTCTGCTGTTTGGAGCGGGCATTAGCGCTGGTTTACCGGAAAATTAAGAAGGTGGAAGCGGCAAGAGAATGATTGATCTGCTGTGGCGACCCCTAAAGGGAGCAGCCGAAAAAAGCTTTGCATTTTATGTATGCAGCCTGGGCACAGTGTTATTTTGCAGGTGCAGGGACGGTGGTATGTGGTCCAACAGGTCAACCTTTGTTGGGGTTGGAGGCAGGGATAACAATTCATCTGCAGTAAAACTCTGCAACGCTCAACACCAAAAAAGAACTACACAGGAGTAACTCTGTGTGTGTGTGTGTGTGTTACCTGTAGGATGCAGTTGGACTGGCTCTGGCTTGACAGCTGAGTGTCACCTTTCCTTCCGTCAGGCCTTCAGGGTAAATTAAACTGCTGGGTTGTTCTTCAAACACTGGCCCACTGTCATGACCCGACACACACACATCTCCACCTGGAAACACATTTGAAACACAAAACACCACTCATCCTGTATGCTGCTTTAGCTGGACTCACACAATGTCCAACACGGATCCAGTAGACACATGAAGTCAGACTCGTTGTCACAGTGTTCTCTGACTAACACTGACTGATGCTCACTGAAGATTGGGTCTGCTTTGACAAAACACCCACTGGCCACCAAAGGCGCAAACTGGACGTCTTTGAAATTCTAAGGTGATCGCAAGCCACGAGCCCTAAGCTTCACTAAAAGACCCAGAATTTAGATAAAGTTGAGGCTGCGGCACAGTCCGTTTATTAATAAAATTAATTAAAAGAGTAAAAAGCATAGTAACATACAAGGTCTGTCCAAAAAGTATTGGACCTTTTTATTTTTTGCAAAAACCATATGGATTTGAATCACGTGTGATTGCATCAGCCAAGCTTGAACCTTCGTGCGCATGCGTGAGTTTTTTCATGCCTGTCGGTTGCGTCATTCGCCTGTGAGCAGGCTTTGTGTGAGCAGTGGTCCACCCCTCTCGTCGGATTTTATTGCGAATAAATGTCTGAACGATTTGGAGCTTTGCTGCATCAAATTTTTCCAGAAACTGTGAGAGACCTCCAGGTGGACATGATTCGGAAAATTTAGATGGCTTTCAGCGACGATTTTATGGGGATTACACAGATTAAGGAATGCTCCAGCCGGTTTAAAGACCGGCAACAGCGTCTGAGAGCGCGGCGCGCTCCGAGCGCCGATCGACAGGCTCAAACAACCAGATAATTTCCAACGTGTGAAGGCTTTGTTGATCCGGGACGTCGTCTAACTTTCAGAAAAAAGGCAGAAGGCGTGGACATCAGTACTTTTTCGGCACATTCTACTGTTACAGGAGTTTTATTCACGTAAAGAGAAGCGGAGGATTGCGCCACCATGCCGCTCATGGCGCGGGACAAAACCACCTCCGTGTTGGTCTCACAGGACAGCTTTCAGGTGGCTTTCAGACGGCTTCAAGTTGCTTTTTAGTCGTGTGAGTATCCGAGAAATTGTGCATGAGCTGGACATGCCCCAACATGTCCTGTGAGGCTTCATCACGGCGGAGCTTTGCGCCATGCGGCACCGCCGCGACGTGCGGTCGCAATGTGCCAAAAAAGTGCTGATGTCCACGTCTTCTGCAATTCCTGTGCTAGTCAGACGACATACCAGTTCAAGACAGCGTCCAGTTTAGAAATGAACGGCACATTCCACTGTTACAGGAGTTTTTGTCATGGAAAGAGGAGCAGAGGAACTCCGCGCGTCGCGGCGGAGCCACATGGCGCAAAGCAACGCCGTGATGAAGCCTCACAGGACATGTTGGGGCATGTCCAGCTCATGCACAATTTCTCGGATACTCACACGACTGAAAAGCAACCGGAAGCCGTCTGAGCCATCTGAAAGCCGTCTTGTGAGACCAACATGGAGGTGGTTTTGTCCCGCGCCATGAGCGGCATGGTGGCGCAATCCTCCGCTTCTCTTTCCATGAAAAAAACTCCTGTAACAGTAGAATGTGCTGAAAAAGTGCTGATGTCCACGCCTTCTGCCTTTTTTGTGAAAGTTAGACGACATCCCGGATCAACAAAGCCTTCACGTTGGAAGTGATCTCATTGTTTGAGTGGGGTTTGAGCCTGTCGCTCGGAGCGCGTCGCGCTCTCAGACGCTGTGGGCGGTCTTTAAACCGGCTGGAGCACTCCTTAATCTGTGTAACTCACGCATGCGCACGAAGGTTCAAGCTTGGCTGATGCAATCACATATGATTCAAATCCATATGGTTTTTGCAAAAAATAAAAAGGTACGATACTTTTTGGACAGACCTCGTACTAGACATATGAAAGGGAAAATAAGTGCATCTTAAGTCTGGACTTGAAAGTCTCCACAGAATCTGACTGTTTTACTGATGCAGGGAGATCATTCCACAGAACAGGGGCACGATAAGAGAAAGCTCTATGACCTGCAGACTTCTTATTCACCCAAAATTGTAATCATCTCTCCTTGACCACATCAGACCTGAGTCCTTTTTCTTCACTATGTGAAGTTGCAGGTTGGATGTTTTTCCATCTTGCTCATTATGTAATCACTGACTCCAAGCAGAAAATAAATACATGGGATAGGTACAAAATCCACGTAAAACACACACACACACACACACACACACACACACACACACACACACACACACACACACACACACATATGCGGTGGTGGACACAATTCCGCTAATCCGCTAATTATCGAAGATAATGTTTTCATTATCAGATTAGATTTTCAGATAACTTTGAAAACCATCATCGGACCAATTATCTTCCGTTAAGTTTTAGTCCGATAAATTTTAGACCACTAACATATTTTTGCAGATGTGGTAAACAAAGCTTAACAATTACAAACATTTATGAAATATAAAATCAGTTTAGTATCTACATGTTAAATGTTTTGTAGATGTGCAGTTCTATCCTCTGCAAACAGAGAAGTGTTGGTTCCAAAAGAAACCGCTTTATCCTCTGCAGACAAAAGACAACTGGCCACAGAAAAGAAAAAAGCTAATTTCTTTTGACCCCATACTGATACGCTGGCAATATCACCCAAGTCATCCAGAGGCATACAGTTTTAACTTATGGTTAAAATTTTAACCAAACTAATTTTTCGGACAAGTTATTTAAATTAACATTACGTCTGAAGTTTTATGAAGTGAAAATATCAGATATATGTTTTAGTTTTAAAGTAATGCACTAATTTTGAAAGTTTTAGTGTGGATATGCTGTGTCCAGGTGCATTGTGGGTAATCTCAGTACTAGAGCCCGACTGATATATCGGCTGGCCGATATTATCGGCCGATATAAGCCCTTTTTAAAGTACTCACCATCGGCCGAAATTTTGCCGATAAAACGCTGATAATTTCTCGTAAACAGAACAGTTACTGAAATAATGTTTGTGTCGGCAATGTACATGCACCGTTTGTCCAGTAGATGGAGCTCTGACTCCATTCAACTGAGAGCTGCTTACACCCCTGCTTAAATGTGTTCATCACCGCCCCCGTAGTTCGCCGTCACACTGCACTGATTGGCTTGACAAAAGCATACAAGTTTATAAGGATGTTGTTTGTAATAACTTTGCGATTACATTCACCCCACATTTCTCCCGTTTCAGTTCAACTCAGTTTGATTAACTCAGTTTATGTAGTAATGTGTCAAATGTGCCTCATTGCGTCGGTTACACTTTTTATTAAGCCCACGTTGTGTAGACCTTATTTCTAGCATGAAAAACTTTTGTTTACTGCTAAGAGGTTGAAACATTCAGATTCACTCGTCGTCCGGAAGGGTTTTGGGAATTACTGCCGTTCGCCTTGCGTTACGGCCCGTTACGATATAATTTTAGACCATTACGCTTATTTTGGACCATGTAATCAACTGTTTCTGCAGCGCGACTCCAGTTTGAAGCGTGAATCACTGAAGCAATGCTTTGATTCAATGGCTCGTGGCTCTTTGATTCGCTGCTCTTCAGAAGCGGTAAGTCCGCTTCTGAACCCCTCTCAAAGCCATTAAAATATCATGAGTCATTTTTGTGTGTATTAAAGTCATTAACTGGGGCTCTTGTCTTGTTGCAGTGAACAAACGAGAATCGTCCTCTGTTCCTTTGTCACAGCTTTAAACACTGCGCTGCTCTGTGCTGAAACAGTCCGCTCGGAATTAATAACTTCAAAATGAATTGCCGCTTTAAATAAAATGACACCTTTTACAAACGTTGCAATACAGACAATAAACTACAATCGACTAAAACGTTTTTTCCTCCCAAAATGAGACGTCTATGACCTGTAGAGCTCAGCTCATAGTTATGGGAAGACATTCATGCCACTAATGTCTGAAAGGAAATGCGTTTGACAAAAACTAACAGATTTTATTTCTGTTAATGTCCAGAGATCAAGGATCCACCATTTAGAGTTTATTATGTCCAGAGTTTAAGGATCCAGTAACCAATTTCATATTTATTTACTTTAAGACTCAATAAAATGTTGTTCAATTTCAATGTAATCAGCTTATAAAGCGCCAAATTACAACAAAAGCCATCTCAAGGTGCCTCACACAGAACAGTTCAACATAAAAAATTCAAATAAATTAAAAAAAATTCAAATACCTAATTAAAAACAGAAGTAAATGTTATGTGTCGGACGCAGCTCGGAGAACCGACCAGCGTTTGAAGGACCCAGTATGAAATAAGCAGAGCACGGTACAAAGGCTAACTGAATTTAATACATAACAGTGATACAAAAATAACAGAAAGTGCGGTCTAGCGTGGTGCGCTCCCAGCAGCGCTAACGGTCCGGAGCCAGAAGCTGTTCGGACCCAAGGACCCCGCCGACACCCCCCAGGTGGCCGCAACAAACCGAGTCTGTGAAAGAAGGAACCATTATGTGAGTCCACACTCTACACACAGAGAGAACACTTAAAGGTGTACAAACAGCAAACACTTCCTGGCTTGATTACTAATCAGCTTCCCAACCTGCAGGCATGGAACATCCAGTTCACAAAACTCCACTGCAGTGGAAGCCGATACATGACTAACATACAGCTCAATATAAAAAGGTGTGAGGGACACCACATTTACTGACTGTATAAATGTTAGTCACAAAATCTAACGTACCTCAGGAAGTGTGCTGACGAGCGTGAGACCTCACCCCCTCCTCTTTCACAGACCGTGCATCAAACCTGGACGTTCTCTGCATCCACTGATGATGAGATGGCTCCCGAGACGACGATCTCACCCGTCTGGTCACAAGGTCGAGTCTCTGGCAAATACACACTGTATACTCCAGTCTTAAATGCCACCATGTTCCAATCCATATAGATGCACCTCAGCTGTGAGTCCTGACGAGCCGCAGGTGATCAGGGTGAGGTCCTGATAACCTCAGCAACACAGCCACTCAGTCCCAAATGCAAGCCACCTGGAAGGAGAAACAAAGGACAGAAACAAAAAGGCAGCCAGGCCCCCCCAGCCATATAACAGTACCCCACCCTCACGGGAAGCCTCCCGGCGACCACACAAACCTGGCCCAGGAGAAACACCCCCCTCCAGGGACCATGGCTGGAAACCGCATCTGCATTCGTCTTCCAACAGAATGGTTGATGTCCTCTCCTCTGGCTGCATCCTTGCCTTTGTTTCAGTCAGTCCCTTAGCACAGGTGTGGCCAGGAGTTCTTAAACCTGTGCAGTCAGCCTTTATCCAACCATGTTCGGTCTTTAGTCATAAAACAAAAAAGACAAACACAAACAACCAAAACATCCCCCCTCCCCAGGGGACCGTCCCATCAAACCCCGGGAAGAGGAGAAAAGAAAAACCCCAAACTTAAGCTTACGAATAAAAGTGCTAAAACACCCCCCCCCCCCCCCCCAAACGACATGTAGGGACCAACACCCACCAGAGGACTTCCCGCCAGCTCCAGGAGTAATAACCACAGCCGAGGTCCCTCTGGGATCCAACGTCACCCACGGGGACTCCCAGCGCCTCCCAGAGGACCACTCGTCAACCCCAGGAGACGCCTCCCCTCATGACCAACGGACCCAGCCTCGGCCGACTATGGCTAGATGGACCCACAGCCCTTTCCCCCCCAGAGGACACCACAGTCAAACCCTGAGGGCGGAAACTGGGGGGAAAAAACAAAAGGAGAAACCCCACCCAGGTGCAGAGGTTACCTGGGAAACGCCCAGCATAACCAAACTGCACCACTCCAGCAACGCCGACACTACGGCTCACCTGGCTGGAGTCAGAGGAGAAGAGAGGGCACAACAAAAAACAAACAAAAAAAAGAGAAAAAAAAAACAACCCAATTACCCCCCCATGACCCCCCAGGGGACCGTCCCATCAAACCCTGGGAGGTGAAACTGAAGAAAAATAAATAAATAAATAAAAAGAAAGACTAACAGACTGACATAAGGTTGCTCGGGTCCCTTTTTGTTTTTTTTTTGTTTTTTTTTTGTTTGTTTTTTGGCAGAACTGCAGGGTCACGACCCCAGACACTAAATAGTGAAAAACAAAAAATAAAATCCCACACAAAAACCAACTCAAAAAACACCCACACAAAATGAACTAACACAAAACAAACAAGTGATTTATACCGTCAAGCTCCAACAAATGGAACACACCTGTTCCAACTAAAGAGCTTGACGGTAATGTGACTCAGTCACCAACAGAGGGAGCCAGAGTGCTAAAAATAAAAAACCCCCTTTGGTGACAGAGAAAACAAACAAGCTGCTTTTCTGTGCGCAGCTGTGAGCAACACACAACCAAAAATGTGATTCAACTAAATAACACCGGAGCTGACACAACAGACGCAGTAGTTATCTTTATCCGGGGAAACGGGGCTACAACTGTCACACGGGAAGCACAGCGACCCGTGCCACAGAGCTCCGCCGTGCGCGTGCACCCATTACAGACACACTCTTGCAGCTCCCGTTTAAACCTCTTATCCGGTCGGAGCGTGATGCGAAGCCGTCGCCAGTCACACTCCACCACGACCCACGGATAAGGCACAAACACAGGAACACGGCTGCAAGAGCGCTCAAATCAGTATTTGGTAATGGGTTCTCCAACGCGCACCATCCGGGCGGAGAGCACCCGCAACTGATCCGGATAACTTCTGAACGTCTGCTGCCGGCTTCCCGGCGCATTACCGTCTCTGCTACCGCTGGGTCCGTGATGTTTGGCCAGAGACTACTGTTATGTGTCGGACGCAGCTCGGAGAACCGACCAGCGTTTGAAGGACCCAGTATGAAATAAGCAGAGCACGGTACAAAGGCTAACTGAATTTAATACATAACAGTGATACAAAAATAACAGAAAGTGCGGTCTGGCGTGGTGCGCTCCCAGCAGCGCTAACGGTCCGGAGTCAGAAGCTGTTCGGACCCAAGGACCCCGCCGACACCCCCCAGGTGGCCGCAACAAACCGAGTCTGTGAAAGAAGGAACCATTATGTGAGTCCACACTCTACACACAGAGAGAACACTTAAAGGTGTACAAACAGCAAACACTTCCTGGCTTGATTACTAATCAGCTTCCCAACCTGCAGGCATGGAACATCCAGTTCACAAAACTCCACTGCAGTGGAAGCCGATACATGACTAACATACAGCTCAATATAAAAAGGTGTGAGGGACACCACATTTACTGACTGTATAAATGTTAGTCACAAAATCTAACGTACCTCAGGAAGTGTGCTGACGAGCGTGAGACCTCACCCCCTCCTCTTTCACAGACCGTGCATCAAACCTGGACGTTCTCTGCATCCACTGATGATGAGATGGCTCCCGAGACGACGATCTCACCCGTCTGGTCACAAGGTCGAGTCTCTGGCAAATACACACTGTATACTCCAGTCTTAAATGCCACCATGTTCCAATCCATATAGATGCACCTCAGCTGTGAGTCCTGACGAGCCGCAGGTGATCAGGGTGAGGTCCTAACAGCCTCAGCAACACAGCCACTCAGTCCCAAATGCAAGCCACCTGGAAGGAGAAACAAAGGACAGAAACAAAAAGGCAGCCAGGCCCCCCCCCAGCCATATAACAGTAAAAGAATAAAACAAAATAAAAACTACTCATAACAAAGAGAATAAAAATAGGTTTTTGATTTCCACCCAAAGGGACCAAGAATGAAGGGCGAATGTTTCAAGATTTGTTTAATAGCTTTGGTAGAGTTTTTTTTTTTTTTTGTAATGTTATTTATCTTTTCCTTAGAGATTCATGCAACTTTGCACAGATTTTTATTGTACTAGACAGTTCTTTGTTACTGTTCTTGAAAATACATACTACAGGGTCTTGTGAAAAGAATCTTATTTTACTGTTATATGATAGTTTCCTCACATGTTATATCAGGAACCATGTTTTCTTGTTAAAATGTGCCACCAACACTAAAACCAACCTCTGCTTGCACTAAGGTTGTTTGAAAGTTTTTTTGTTCTTGAAAGTTGCAGAATAGAAAAATAAAGGAGTCTTGTGAAAATAATGTTTCCTAAATAGTGTTTCTTTCCTCTCACAATTACTTGTCTGCAACTGAAAAAGGTTTTCTACGTGTAATATAACCTATATGTAAGTTGCAGCAACAAGAGGTACAAGATCAGATGTATTTAGGTTTAATTCTTGATTGCATTACTTGAACTTAAAAATTCTTCTCTGTTATAAAGTTAATCAATATGAGGACAAAGCTTCAGCTTTTAGCTCATACCTTTTTTGTTAAGGGTCCGAAAAAGAACATTTTATTCATTAAAAAAAAATAATAATAATATAGGCTGATTTATCGGCTATCAGCAAATCAGACGATTTATCGATTATTGGCATTTTTTTCATCCAAATATCGTTACTGGCATCGGCCTCAAAAAATCCATATCGGTCGGGCTCTACCCAGTACATTCGCAACAGAAGAAATTCATTTGAGACGCTCTGATCAGGCTCCACACGGACAACAGCATTAACCCCTTAAGCCCTAGCACCTATTTCACCAAAATCACATACCCATACATTATGATTTATTTCTCAGCTTGTACAAGGTCAAAAATGCAAAAGTTTGGATCAGATAAAAGACAGGTCCTAGGGGATGTTGTGGATGCAAAAAAACTGAAAGTAGGAGTACTTGGTAGGAGTAAATGAGGTTTTTACCCAAAACATGAATTCTGATTTATGTCTTTATTTACTTGGCCTTTCAGCTGTAGTTAGTAGATATATGATTGAAGTGGATACTTTTGTAGAGGAGACTTCGCTTGACATTTTGACATATAATAAGTGTATGTTGGTGTCAGCATTGGTTAGTTATGAGTGTTCAAATATTCCAAAACAGGGCAAGTCCCCAAATTTGGGGACTCTAGGGTTTAAGAGGTTAAACTCTTTGTATATTGTGCCTAAAACCGTCGTGAATATATTCTCTGGGTTTATAGATGTTGTTATTGTGTTTGTTTTATGTAAAAATGCCAGAAGAAGCTCAGGTTGCGTCTCCATTATTTTCAATTGGAATCAATGCAATCGATTCCTGTTTGCTCTTTAGAGTCCTGCTTATGTCAAACACTGTCTGTCATATTTGTTCCAGAGTAATATATATAAGATGTCTGATATTCAGTTTGCTTTTATTAAATTCCATGCATCTTAAACGTAGCAGACACGGATTATCTGAAATTTTGTTTTGGCAAGTTTTCATGGTCTCTACTGACATCTACTGGCCAGTGGTGTTCATGGCAGTATTCACCCTAAGTACTGAGCATCTGGGCACCAGTAGATGGCAGTGTTCTGTTTATTTTGACACCAGTTATATCACACGGTTATCTAATTACAACTTGGCTTTTTTTTTTTTTTTACAAATAAAAAAATGGCATATTTTACAAAACCACATTTATATGTAAACACCAATACACACCTCACATTAACGTGCTAGTTTTTACATAGAATGAATGAGTCAACCAATCAGTGTTAGCGGATGCACATTTTACCCATAATCCCTTTGGCATCAGTCTGTGTTTGTTACAAAACTTCAGAATTAGTGCATTATTTAACATTAAAAGATATATGTTATGGATGGATGCGATTTATTGTCATTGTCATTGCAAGTGCAACAAGAACGAGATTACGTCCACACACATTTCCACAGACAAACAGCAATTAATCCACAATTATTACTTGTTTACCGTAATAATGGCACACATCAGAATTAAGACACAACACATATACATTTGACATTGTTTATGTGCACTAAACTTGAAACAGTCCATTATCCAAATTGAGGCGATGTGAGTGTGTGGTAGCCGCTGCAACTGGAGTCGCGCCGCCGCCAGCTTGGGGGAACGGGGACCTGTGGCAACTAAAACTGCATAGCCCCCAGAGGGGAAAGGGGTGGCGTGAGTGGTGGCCGGGATTGGGTGTATGATGGGGGGACAGGAGGTGAGGTAAAAGGGAAAAATAGAGCATGCTTCAGTCTTTGTTTGTGTGTGAGTCTGTCTGTCCTTGTGTACTGGAGTAAGAAAGATAAAGAGGCAGCCAATCTTCCCAAGGCCATAGAAGTTCTTCTGGAGGATAAACAACGGGCATTTTATCCTTGAGAGGCTGATAAGCCTTCCGTGTTTGTGGATGAGCAGTGAAAAACACTTTTCCAGCTTCACATGAACAAACCAAATCCCAATTATGAAAAATTCCCCGGCCTCTGAAATCTTCTCCTGTAAGGCATGCATTTGCTCCGAGATGTTGTCCAATTTGCGTCTGAGTTCAAGGATTAACGCAGTCTGAGAATGAATCGCCTTGCCCCATTCATTAATTCATGATGGACAAGTGAGGGGTCATGGTTTTGGCGGCAATCTTCCGGTAGGTCAGGGCAGCACATAAGCCAGTAAGTACCAGCCCTCCTACTATGAATCCAAATATGAATAAATCCTTGACGTCCTCCACAGAGAAAGGTGAAAAGCATGCCACCCGCCACGTCTCCCAGGCGTAGAGAACATAGCATGCAAGGTCCCCCGGCATGGTGTCAATAGTGTTCAGAGACCAGCTGATCAATTCCATGATTAATCCAACATAGTTTGAAGAATTCACAGCCTGGTGAAGTACGGATTTTGAAGGTAGGAGCAGAGGTAGAGGAGAGAGGAGAAGATGTGACCACACTCACCAGAGTCCCAAGCTGTTATTTATTTTTTTATTTTCTTTATATTTTTTATTTATTTTCTTTATATTTGAACTTTGTACAAATGACAGAATTGACATTAATGGAGTTAATCTATTGGTATTAATTTTATTTATAACTCAAAACCATAAGTCAGCACTGCTTTATTTTCCAAGACCTCCGCCTCACAGCAACACTGCTATTGAGTTGAGAGTTGAGCTTTGCTGCTCCTCTCAACTGCTTTTCTGCTGGAAGTTATGTAGTAAACAGGAGCTTCCAGCAGTGGGCAGAGTGCTTAAGGACAGAAGTGTTGACTCGTCGTTTGGGTCTGTGGTCGCCTTTGATGCTACCAGAAGCAATCGTGGTGTTAAAACTCAAAATCAGCTTGTTAGTACTTACAAGTGTATTGGAGGCAATACTGGATGTTATTGGTTAGCTGGAGCTTCCGCAAAATTTTTAGGTGGTTTATCAGTTTAGCTGTATAAAAGATAACTTTTCAGTTAGCTGATTATCTGTGCAAAATGATTTGTATGTTTTATTACAACCCAAATCCATAAGGTTGGGACATATGGAAAATACAGAGAAAAAAATCTAAACAAAAGCATGATTTTTACATTTCCTTTGACTTGTATTTCATTGCAGTTAATGTTGGACTCCACTTACATGAAGATTGTAAACATAGGTAGAATGAACAACGGGAAATGATTTAAGCACTCTGGTTACCACTGTCGCAAAGAACTTGTCGATTTATGATTTATTCAGGCCCACTGAATATATAAATTCAAGATTACCGTGATAAACTGACAGAGCTAACTCAGAGATATGCCTTGGGCCAACTTGCATAATCATGCACTCTGTTAACTGGAATATTAATTTTTGCAAAATAATCTACAGACTGTGATTGTTAGCTAACAAAAAATATGTCCCACAGACCTCAGTTCCATACATTTTGCCAAATTTTATAAAAGCATAATATCTTTAAGCTAAAGACCCTTTTGTATAGGCTGGCTTTTACCTAGTTTTATGGTTCTATGTTTCTGTTGCTTTTAATTTCTTTGTTCTTATGTGAAGCACTTTGTGATTTCTATCTTGAAAGGTGCTATATAAATAAACCTTACTTACTTACTTACTTTAACATTTTTGTACAACCCCAATTCTAATGAAGTTGGGATGTTGTGTAAAATGTAAATATAAACAGAATACAATGATTTTCAAATTCTCTTCAACCTATATTCAACTGAATACACCACAAAGACAAGACATTTAATGTTCAAACTGATAAACTTTATTGTTTTTGTGCAAATATTTGCTCATTTTGAAATGGATGCCTGCAACACGTTTCAAAAAAGCTGGGACAGTGATATGTTTACCACTGTGTTACATCACCTTTCCTTCTAACAACACTCAATAAGCGTTTGGGAACTGTGGACACTAATTGTTGAAGCTTTGTAGGTGGAATTCTTTCCCATTCTTGCTTGATGTATGACTTCAGTTGTTCAACAGTCCGGGGTCTCCGTTGTTGTATTTGGCGCTTCATAATGCGCCACACATTTTCAATGGGCGACAGGTCTGGACTGCAGGCAGGACAGTCTAGTACCTGCACTCTTTTACTATGAAGCCACGCTGTTGTAACGTGCAGAATGTGTCTTGGCATTGTCTTGCTGAAGTAATCAGGGACGTCCCTGAAAAAGACGTTGCTTGGATGGCAGCATGTGTTGCTCCAAAACCTGGATGTACCTTTCAGCACTGATGGTACCATCACAGATGTGTAAGTTGTCCATGTCACGGGCACTAACACACCCCCATACCATCACAGATGCTGGCTTTTGAACTTTGTGCTGGTAACAATCTGGATGGTCTTTGTCCTTTTTTGTCTGGAGGAGACGACGTCCATGATTTCCAAAAAACAATTTAAAATGTGGACGCATCAGACCACAGCACACTTTTCCACTTTGCGTCTGTCCATTTCAAATGAGCTCTGGCCCAGAGAAGGCGGCAGCGTTTCTGGATGTTGTTGATGTTTGGCTTTCGCTTTGCATGGTAGAGTTTTAAGTTGCACTTGTAGATGTAGCGACAAACTGCGTTAACTGACAATGGTTTTTTTTTTAAGTGTTCCTGAGCCCACGCGGTAAGATCCTTTACACAATGATGTTGGTTTTTAATGTTTTGCCGCCTGAGGGATCAAACGTCACGGGCATTCATTGTTGGTTTTCGGTCTTGTTGCTTATGTGTAGAAAGTTCTCCAGATTCTCTGAATCTTCTGATTATATTATGGACTGTAGATGATGGAATCCCTAAATTCCTTGCAAATGAATGTTGAGAAACATTGTTCTTAAACTGTTGGACTATTTTTTTTCACGCAGTTGTTCACAAAGTGGTGATCCTCACCCCATCTTTGCTTGTGAATGGCTGAGACTTTTGGGGATGCTCCTTTTATACCCAATCATGACACTCACAATTAGTGTCCTCAGTTCCCAAATGCTTACTGAGTGTTGTTCGAAGGGAACGTGATGTAACACAGTGGTAAACATACCACTGTCCCAGCTTTTTGAAACATGTTGTAGGCATCCATTTCAAAATGAGCAAATATTTGCACAAAAACAATAAAGTTTATCAGTTTGAACATTAAATATCTTGTCTTTGTGGTGTATTCAATTGAATATAGGTTGAAGAGGATTTGAAAATCATTCTATTCTGTTTTTATTTACATTTTACACAACGTCCCAACTTCATTGGAATTGGGGTTGTAAATAATGAAAAATACATTAAAGGTATTATAAAATGATTCACAAAATAATGTTTTCAACATGCATGAACAGGAAGACATTGACAGCTCACAGAGAAATAAATTCTTGGTCACTTCACAACTTGCAATTCCAACATTAAACAAACATGCTGAACATGAGATGAATATAGCATCCACACACGTTACAGTGACATGTAGAACATCAACTCAGTTTCACATTTCCAGAATGAACATTTGTCCGGGGTTTAGTGTTTAGCTCAGGCCTCATTTGAGGAAGGCTTCATGTCACAGTCGAACAGTGTTCTTAGAATCATTTGCTGGGAACTACAATGACGTGTACATATCTCTTTCTTCCTGATTCCTTTAATTTAGGCTGTTTAATTCACATTTGCAGTGAGGCACAAGATTATAATTATCCAGGGTAAAACATGTACATTGTACATAATATAATTGTAACACCTGGATACAATAATTTCTGTATGTAAAATGCAACATTCTCATTCTGTTCAAGAAAAGCATCAGTGATCATTGTGTATAATTTCCTGTAATCACATGATACATTCAAGTATTGCCAATTAAGTTAACAAATTTCTAGCGTAAGTGTTTGGTTCCTTCGTGGTTACAGGTAAAGACAGAGGTGCAGGTTTATCAGCTCAGAGAAATGCTCTCTCACAAAACTACTGTAACGAATGGGTCCTACAAAATGTCTGAAGCACTATAGTGCTTTATTTAAAATAAAACTTTGATCAACATTATCAGAGGATACAATTCAAATGAATTAATTTTATTCATTTTAAACCCACTTGTATCAGAAGACATTTCAAGGTAACAGAACCAAATGTGAGCACAAACCTGTTTTAGCCAGCAATGACAGAACCTGCTTGAATCTTGTTTATGCCAGCCATCGACTAACGGGAACCAAACCAACACATTTTTGACTAGCACAGAGCTAACGTTAGCCACAGAGAGACACAGGCCTAAGTAATATTTTGTCCATGTTTTTATCTATTGCGGTATTAAGCCAGAAGCTTAAAGGTGTGCAGGCATCCCACATCCAAAGACATGCTGCCTAGGTGGACTGGAAACTTTATAATTGTCCAGGTCTCCCTTGTAAAAGCGATCTTGATCTCAATGGGACTAAACTGGTTAAATAAAGGCTAAATTTAAAATGTACATAACTTTTATGACCATGATACTCTGTCTTTTATTAGGTGTTGAGACAATTGAAGTTTAAGTCATGTGTCAGTGCACAGAAAGAGACTTCATGAAGATAAGTTTATGATTCTGTTATATTTTTGCATTTCCACAGATCTCTTGCACTGTTTCTCTGTGAATATTTAATTACTGATAGTAACTTTGGTTAGTGCCATAGAATGTTTTGCATGTGTCATTATTTCAGCTTGTTTGTTTCCACTTTATAAATGTGATCAATAATAATATTTTCAAATATTGCTTGCTTTTTTGTTTTTATTTTCCCCAACAGCAACCACGCCTGCTGCCTTAAGAGTTGTTAAATCAGTGAATCCTCCATCTGATCAGTGGGTTGAGCGACTGCCTGCAGTTGATTCACACTAACAGCCTGAACCGTATCCCGAGGTTTGTACTATAATGGTTAAATAAGATTGTACAGTGTCTTGTGCCAGTAGATTCTAAAATTCACATTCAGCAAGCAAAATATTCAAACATTTCTGGCAAGAAATATTTTTGTTCTATTTGGGATATAATTTGAAAATACAGTAAAATCTGCCAGTAATGAAGTTGTACTATACTAACTTTCCTTCCTTAAAGAAATAATTTACAGGCCCTGTTACTTAATAAACATGTTTATTTATTAGTGATGTAAAGTTTTAGAATTCCTCATAGAAAAACTCAATTTCTATGTCCTTTGCATAATGTTTCATCTGCATAGTGTGTGTGTGTGTGGGTGTGTGTGTGTGTGTGTGTGTGTGTGTGTGTGTGTGTGTGTGTGTGTGTGTACTGTCTACGGCAGTGATTTTCAACCTTTTTTGAGCCGCGGCACCCTTTTTATATTTACAAAATCCTGCGGCACACCACCAACCAAAATAATATTATAATTCTATTACCTCTGGTTTTGCGCAAAACCCCAATTATCGCAATAGAAAATCGATACAGAAAACACTGCATTTCGAAAATCCTCAAGCATTTGCGCTCTGATCTCAAGTAGGGCTGTCACGATTAGGAATTTCTGGAGACGATTAATTGTGAGACAAATAATTGCGATTGACGAATATATTGTCTATTTTTTTTTCTTTTTTTTCCCTTATTTATATTCTACTATTGTAGTATAATTACACAACTCTGGAAGAACGTTTGGCTTCTGTGAGTGGAGAAACTGGGAATGGTGCAACATTTTTATTTTTATCTTCATTTTACATACAGTCCCCAACTTTTTCTGATTTATGGTTGTTTCTGTTGCATTTCTGAAACTGTTTCTCCTCATCAGTCACATTTTGTGCTTAAACACTGCATTAAGCCCATATTGAACAAATAAATACCTTTGGAAAGTAACAGCTGTTAAAGTGTTGTGTGGGCCGCTGAAGAGGAGGTACTGCTGGCCCACCACCAGAGGGCGCCCTGCCTGAAGTGCGGGCTTCAGGCACGAGAGGGCGCAGCCGCCTCACGGGAGCAGCCGGGAGTGACAGCTGTCTCTCATCACCACCTCATCATCATTTCCATAAAAGCCGGGCAGCAACTCCACCTCCCTGCCGAGATATCTTCAAGCCAAGACGGTAAACTCTCAGCCGTTTGACTGTGCCGTATGCACGTGATCTTTTTCTCTGAGTTTTTGCAGGAGATCCTGTTGACTGCTTTCAGCTGGGTGCTGGGTTTTGTGGACTGTGTAGGAGTGACGCTCTTCACCCCTGACGCCAAAACGGATAAGTCGCTCTCAGGCTCTGCACAACTGTGTTACCGGGTTTGAGGTGGAGGTGTTTTTCCCACCTGGAGAAGAACTGCTGGTTTTGCTGACTGTTTGCTGGGTGTGTGCTCACACCCACCGTTGATTGTTTCTGCTTCCTGCCAGCAGAACCAGATCCGACAGCCGGAGACGGTGACCACCTGGGGACTCGGAACTTGGTGGCTCCAGTATTCTCCAGGTTCAGTGATGGTGGAAATCATGTGGGTTCCGGCTCCTCTCTGGACAGACGTCTTCTATCCTCGAGCCTGCCCACACGTCACTTTTGTAGATTGACTACATATAAGATTCTGTAATCGTCTGTATTTCGTTGTGCACATTCACAACAGTACAGTGTTCTATTTTCGGCTCATTCATTGTCCATTCATTTACGCCCCCTGTTGTGGGTCCGTGTCATTACACTTTCACAACAGGATATCTCGGCCAACATCATGGATCCCGAGGGGCGTCAACCATCTGTTGGACAACCAATGGGAGAGCAGGGTGCACAGGCATCTGGAGGAGGCGTGATTGGTGAGCTGCAGCAAATCCTCACCGCCTTTACTGCTCGGTTGGATCTGATGACCGAGCAGAATGTCATCCTCAACCGCAGGATGGAGGCTCTCACCGCGCAGGTGGAAGCGCAAGCTCAGGGCGCTGCTGCGGCTCCTCCTCCTGCTGATTCGGTGCCAAATATAGACGTTCCACTGGTCATTCAACGAACCCCCCCACCATCCCCTGAAGCATACATAAGTCCCCCAGAGCTGTACAGAGGTTGTGTGGATACGTGCGCTGACTTCTTAATGCAGTGTTCGCTCGTCTTTGCACAGCGTCCCGTGATGTACGCGTCAGACTCCAGTAGGGTGGCTTATGTGATTAATTTGCTTCGAGGTGAGGCACGCGCTTGGGCTACGGAGCTTTTGGAGCAGAGATTTGGGGCTCCTTACCTCTAATACTGGGTTTGTGAGGGAGTTCAGAACGGTGTTTGATCACCCTAACATAGGCGAGACCGCTTCAACCGTGCTGCTGTCTATGAGACAGGGGCGTCGGAGCGCAGCTGAATATGCAGTCGACTTCCGCATCGCCGCTGCGAGGTCCGGCTGGAATACGACTGCGCTCCGCGCCGCCTTCATAAACGGACTGTCGTCGGTCCTGAAGGAGCACCTGGTGGCTAAGGATGAGCCGCAGGATTTGGACGGGCTTATTGATCTAGTTATACGATTACACAATCGGTTAGAAGAACGCCGTCGGCAGCGAGATGAAGGACGTGGCTGGGCACGCGCCGTCACTCTCCCTTCCGGGTCCGAAAAGGTTCCACCCTCCCCACGCTCCACAGCCTCGGCGCTCCGTGTGGCAACAGCTCCCCCTGCTGATGATGCTATAGACACGAGCAGGGCCAAATTAAGATCATCTAACAGACAGAGGAGACTGGCACGCGGGGAGTGCTTTTTCTGCGGCTCAAGTGAGCATCTGCAGAGAGACTGCCCCAAGCGGTTAAACACAAATGCCCGCCCTTAAAAACTGGGTTAAGGGTGGGCCAAGACATTCACGTGGGACATACACGTATTTCTACACGTCTCCCAGTTACGATCCTGAGCGGGGATTTAACCTTTCAAGCCCCAGCACTGGTGGACACGGGGTCAGAAGGGAATCTGCTGGACAGCAGATGGGCAAGGGAAGTAGGGCTCCCTCTAGTGGCGCTCCCTTCACCATTGAAGGTGAGGGCACTAGATGGCACCCTTCTCCCTTTAATCACACACAAGACACAACCAGTAACTCTGGTGGTGTCTGGGAATCATCGGGAGGAGACTGAGTTTTTTGTTACTCCTTCTACCTCCCGTGTGATTTTGGGCTTCCTGTGGATGGTAAAACACAATCCCCGGATTGATTGGCCGTCCGGGAGTGTTTAGGATCCTCGGTTCCCCCTGGTTTAATTGCTAATGAGGAGGTTAAAGTCCCCCCCAATCTGACGGCGGTGCTGATCGAGTACCACGATCTTGCTGACGTTTTCAGCAAAGATCTGGCGCTCACCCTTCCCCCGCACCGTCCGTACGATTGTGCCATTGATTTAATCCCGGGCGTTGAGTACCCGTCCAGCAGGCTGTAAAACCTCTCACGTCCTGAGCGCGAATCAATGGAGACCTACATCCGGGACTCGTTAGCTGCCAGGCTGATCCGGAACGCCACCTCCCCGATGGGTGCTGGTTTCTTTTTTGTGGGCAAGAAAGACGGCGGACTCCGTCCATGCATTGATTACAGAGAGCTGAACGAGATTACGGTTCGCAACCGATACACTTTGCCCCTGTTGGATTCAGTGTTCACGCCCCTGCATGGATCCCAAATTTTCACCAAATTAGATCTTAGGAATGCGTATCACCTGGTTCGGATCCGGAAAGGAGACGAGTGGAAGACGGCATTTAACACCCCATTAGGTCACTTTGAGTACCTGGTCATGCCGTTAGGCCTCACAAACGCCCCCGCGACAAATGACGTCTTGCGGGACTTCCTGCACCGATTTGTCTTCGTATATCTGGACGATATACTCATCTTTTCCCCGGATCCTGAGACCTATGTCCAGCATGTACGTCAGGTCCTGCAGCGGTTGTTGGAGAACCGGGTGTTTGTGAAGGGCGAGAAGTGTGAGTTCCACCGCACTTCTTTGTCCTTCCTGGGGTTCATCATCTCCTCCAACTCCGTCGCCCCTGATCCTGCCAAGGTTGCGGCGGTGAGAGATTGGCCCCAACCCACAAGCCGTAGGAAACTGCAACAGTTCCTCGGCTTTGCAAATTTCTACAGGAGGTTCATTAAGGGCTACAGTCAGGTTAGTAGTCCCCTGACAGCCCTGACCTCCCCAAAAGTCCCCTTCACCTAGTCGGATCAGTGCAAAGCCACGTTTAGGGAGTTGAAACGTGCAGCCCGATCCTTGCTGCCAGTCTGTGGTTGAAGTGGATGCCTCTGACTCAGGGATAGGAGCCGTGCTGTCCCAGAGCGTGGAGTCCGATAAGGTTCTTCACCCTTGTGCCTACTTTTCTCGCAGGTTGACCCCGGCTGAACAGAACTATGATGTGGGCAATTGGGAACTCCTTGCGGTGAAAGAGGCTCTTGAGGAGTGGAGACACCTGTTGGAGGGAGCTTCGGAGCCATTCACGGTTTTCACAGACCATCGGAACCTGGAGTATATCAGGACCGCTAAGTGGCTGAACCCCAGGCAAGCCCGCTGGTCACTGTTCTTCGGACATTTTGACTTCCGGATCACCTATCGCCCCGGGACCAAGAACCCGAGATCGGATGCCTTGTCCCGGGTACACGAACACGAAGTCAAAACAGGGCTGTCGGATCCACCGGAGCCCATCATTCCTGAGTCCACTATCGTGGCCACCCTCACCTGGGATGTGGAGAAGACCGTCCGGGAGGCCCTGGCACAGAGCCAGGACCCAGGAACCGGTCCGAAGAACTGTTTGTACGTCCCACCAGAGGCCAGGGCTGCGGTCTTGGACTTCTGTCACGGTTCTAAGCTTTCCTGCCACCCAGGGGTGTGAAGAACCGTGGCAGTGGTCCGGCAGCGCTTCTGGTGGGCGTCTATAGAAGCCGACGTCTGAGAATATATCCAGGCCTGTACCACCTGTGCCAGGGGCAAGGCGGACCACACTAAGACTCAAGGACTCCTTCAACCGCTTCCGGTGCCTCGTCGCCCCTGGTCCCACATCAGCCTGGATTTTGTCATGGGCCTCCCGCCGTCCCAGGGCATGACTACCATCCTCATGATAGTGGACCGCTTATCCATGGCGGCCCACTTCGTGGCCCTCCCGAAGCTCCCAACGGCCCAGGAGACCGCAGACCTCCTGGTCCACCACGTCGTCCGTCTGCATGGGATACCAACTGACATTGTCTCGGATCCTGGTCCTCAGTTCTCCTCACAGGTCTGGAGGAGTTTCTGCAGAGAACTGGGGGCCACCGTGAGCCTCTCGTCCGGGTGTCACCCACAGACGAATGGACAGGCAGAGCGGGCCAACCAGGAACTTGAACAGAACCTCCGCTGTGTGACATCCGCGCACCCGACGGCCTGGAGCACCCATCTGGCCTGGATCGAGTACGCTCATAACAGCCAGGTGTCTTCTGCCACCAGCCTCTCCCCGTTTGAGGTGTGTCTGGGGTACCAGCCCCCATTGTTTCCCGTGGTGGAGAGAGGTCGGTGTGCCCTCGGTCCAGGCCCACCTGCGGAGATGCCGTCGGGTGTGGCGCACCGCCCGTTCTGCCCTGTTGAAGGCCCGGACGAGGGCTAAGGCCCATGCAGACTGCCGGCATTCCCCAGCCCCTGCATACGAGCCCGGCCAGGAGGTGTGGTTATCTACAAAGGACATCCCTCTCCAGGTGGACTCCCCGAAACTGAAGGACAGGTACATTGGCCCCTTCAGGATCCTCAAAGTCCTCAGTCCGGCCGCAGTGAAGCTCCAACTCCCAGCTTCACTGCGGATCCACCCGGTATTCCACGTCTCCAGACTCAAACCACACCACACATCACCCCTCTGTGCTCCCGGACCGGCGCCGCCTCCTGCCCGGATCATCGACAGGGAGCCGGCTTGGACGGTCCGCCAGCTCCTGGACGTCCATCGGATGGGCTGGGGGTTCCAGTAATTGGTGGACTGGGAGGGGTATGGACCTGAGGAACGCTCCTGGGTGAAGAGGAGCTTCATCCTGGATCCGGTCCTCCTGGCCAACTTCTACACCCGTCATCCCGACAAGCCTGGTCGGGCGCCACGAGGTGCCCGTTGAGGGGGGGCTCCTGTTGTGTGAGCTGCTGAAGAGGAGGTACTGCTGGCCCACCACCAGAGGGCGCCATGCCTGAAGTGCGGGCTTCAGGCACGAGAGGGCGCAGCTGCCTCACAGGAGCAGCCGGGAGTGACAGCTGTCTCTCATCACCACCTGACAGCTGTCACTCATCACCACCTCATCATCATCTCCATAAAAGCCGGGCAGCAACTCCACCTCCCTGCCGAGATATCTTCAAGCCAAGAAGGTAAACTTTCAGCCGTTTGACTGTGCCGTACGCACGTGATCTTTTTCTCTGAGTTTTTGCAGGAGATCCTGTTGACTGCTTTCAGCTGGGTGCTGGGTTTTGTGGACTGTGTAGGAGTGACGCTCTTCACCCCTCACGCCAAATGGATAAGTAGCTCTCAGGCTCTGCACAACTGTGTTACCGGGTTTGAGGTGGAGGTGTTTTTACCACCTGGAGAAGAACTGCTGGTTTTGCTGACTGTTTGCTGGGTGTGTGCTCACACCCACCCTTGATTGTTTCTGCTTCCTGCCAGCAGTACCAGATCTGACAGCCGGAGACGGTGACCACCTGGGGACTCGGAACTTGGCGGCTCCAGTATTCTCCGGGTTCGGTGGCGGTGGAAATCATGTGGGTTCCGGCTCCTCTCTGGACAGACGTCTTCTATCCTCGAGCCTGCCCACAAGTCACTTTTGTAGATTGACTACATATAAGATTCTGTAATCGTCTGTATTTCGTTGTGCACATTCACAACAGTAAAGTGTTCCATTTTCGGCTCATTCATTGTCCATTCATTTACGCTCCCTGTTGTGGGTCCGTGTCATTACACTTTCCCAACATAAAGTTCAGAGTTCTCACCTGCTTTTAGTGATCTGTGCATCTGAACATCACCACAGCTTCTCCATGTCAGGCTTTTTTTTTTTTTTTTTTTGTGGCTCAGTTCATTCATATATTCTCATTTTTTAAATATGTTTTTAAAGCTATTTGACCATTTATTTCATCTCATGATCACATAAATTCAGCATACGATGCGCACATGGTGTGAACAGGACGGTAAAGGCAGAATCACACCTTTAGAGAAAGTTCAGAGAGAAGTAAAAGCTTCATGTTTTGGTTTTGCTTTGTTAACATGTTCACTCGGGTTAAAATCCTCTCTCTGCTCCGCGCTCACTGTGCACTGATGGTTCTCAGACTGTAACGTGTCGCGCCTGCATTCAGGAATCTCCCTCACGCACCCCCTCCCTCACAGTCTGCAGCCTGTTGACTCCGCGCGCGCGCACACACACACACACACACACACACAGACACACACACCGACAGCTCCGCATTTTAGACGGCTTTTGAAGAAGATGGCCACTGTTTTAATCGGCCGTCTTATCCAAACGGCAGGACGGCTCATTCTTCAGCCTCCATGTTATTGTCCCGCCTTAAGACGAGAGCGAGGCTGCAGCACAGTGACGTCGGATTCTGAGTCGTTTTATGCTTTGTGGATAAAATAAATAATTCACGGTAATCGCGAATATGAAAAATAATTGCGAATATGAAAAATAATCGCGATTGACGAATATTGTAATAATTGTGACAGCCCTAATCTCAAGTGTTTTTTTAGACGTGTTGACACTTTTATTCACAATAATCTGCCACTCTAATATTCACGGAGCGCAGAAGCTGCCTTCAGCGAACCCAGTTGTGAGCGAGAAGGCCCAAGTCTGACCACGGTGACATCAACGGAGGTCAGGCCGCCTTCCCCGCACACCTCCACAGCCAACGCGTTTCTCCTTCCCCAGAGGAGCCATGCTCCGTGAGCAGCTGAGATTCATGCTGTAGTCAGCAACCCGTAACCATGGAGACGCACAACGCTATCAAATCAAATAAATTTTATTTATATAGCACCTAATCACAACAAAGAGTTGCCCCAAGGTGCTTTATATTGTAAGGCAAAGCCATACAATAATTATGGAAAAACCCCAACGGTCAAAACGACCCCCTGTGAGCAAGCACTTGGCGATAGTGGGAAGGAAAAACTCCCTTTTAACAGGAAGAAACCTCCAGCAGAACCAGGCTCAGGGAGGGGCAGTCTTCTGCTGGGACTGGCTGTGGCTGAGGGAGAGAACCAGGAAAAAGACATGCTGTGGAGGGAAGCAGAGATCAATCACTAATGATTAAATGCAGAGTGGTGCATACAGAGCAAAAAGAGAAAGAAACACTCAGTGCATCATGGGAACCCCCCAGCAGTCTAAGTCTATAGCAGCATAACTAAGGAATGGTTCAGGGTCACCTGATCCAGCCCTAACTATAAGCTTTAGCAAAAAGGAAAGTTTTAAGCCTAATCTTAAAAGTAGAGAGGGTGTTTGTCTCCCTGATCTGAATTGGGAGCTGGTTCCAGAGCCTGAAAGCTGAAGGCTCTGCCTCCCATTCTACTCTTAAAAACTCTAGGAACTACAAGTAAGCCTGCAGTCTGAGAGCGAAGCGCTCTATTGGGGTGATATGGTACTATGAGGTCCCTAAGATAAGATGGGACCTGATTATTCAAAACCTTATAAGTAAGAAGAAGAATTTTAAATTCTATTCTAGAATTAACAGGAAGCCAATGACTCAAGGCCAATATGGGTGAAATATGCTCTCTCCTTCTAGTCCCTGTCAGTACTCTAGCTGCAGCATTTTGAATTAACTGAAGGCTTTTCAGGGCGCTATGTGCGCAAGTATGTCTATTATACTATAGTACAGCGCTTTGCTGCCATCTACTGGAATAAAAGAGGATTACATCATCTGCCACACTATTACAGCACATACACCCGATAATGATGATATTTGATAATTGCCCACGGCACCCCTGACGATCGATCACGGCACCCTGGTTGAGAATCACTGGTCTACAGTACCATAGACTTTGTTGTGTGGGCCGCTGAAGAGGAGGTACTGCTGGCCCACCACCACCAGAGGGCGCCCTGCTTGGAGTGCGGGCTCCAAGCACGAGAGGGCGCTAGACCCAGAAGAAGTGACAGCTGTCACTCATCCTCTGCACCAGCTGTCACTCGTTCATCATCACCACCATAAAAGCCGGACTGCAACTCCACCTCCCCGCCGAGAAATCGACTACCATTACCAAGGTAATTTCTCTGTGAACGTAAGACTGTATATCTGTCTAAACTCTTCTTTGCAGCCGTTTTCCTGTCGGTGAGACTCGTCTGTGGAGGTGGCGTTTGAGGTGTTCAGCGACGGCTTCGCAACACCTCCCACCCAGATAAGTGCTCAAACAGGAGCTGCACGAGTGTGTGCTTGGAGGTGGAGGCGCTTCCTCCCTCGTTAACTGTGGATTTACTGAGTGTGCGGACTCACACTCACTCATCATATTTCTGCTTTCTGCCAGCAGTACCAGGGTCGACAGCCGAAGACAGAGGCCACCTGGGGACTCGGGACTTGGCGGCTCCGGTGTTCTTCAGACCGTTGGTGGTGGAAGCCGTGTGGGACGCGGCTTCTCTCTCGTCGGGGGTCTTCTATCTTCGAGCCTGCCCACACGTCACCTGGTGTTAAATTGACTGTGCAGATTACAGTACGTTTCGTTGTGTATTATCGCAACATTAAATTGTTACCTTTTTGGCTTATTCATTGTCCGTTCATTTGTGCCCCCTGTTGTGGGTCCGTGCTATGACACCTTCCCAACAGACTTGAAACAGAAGGACGTCTATGCTGTACTACTGAGGTTTTCCACCTTGTCTGGGATGGAAAAACTGATCTGTCCCAACAAAAAAATGAATTTTTGGAGATTCTTTTGGTGGGTAAATAGACCTGAGAAAGCAGCAGAATGCATTTTAGATTTCACATTTTTCTCTGTCCCTGAAAGTGTTGGTTCCTGGACCTACGAGGACAGAGAACAATGTGGACACTACTGAGACAATCATCAAAGAATGTCCAGCTCTAAACCCGAAGTGGAGGCTAGAACCAATTAGAAGTAGTGCCTGGAAGTAATGGGCCTTCCAGTAAAGTCACTTATAGAAGTGAGTTCATGTATTTTCTGTTTGTTAGATCCTCAGCACTTCAATAAAGTTTTGCCGTTTTATTTTTCACACAGTAAATTATGAAACATGCTGTATTTATGGAAATACAGTAACTAAGACAAATAGCAGTGGGTCCTGGTTTGCAAGTGACTGACGAGGTTTTACTTTGTCATCTGATGGTTAATAATCACATTAATCCCTTTGATCGGTTTGGGTTAAGAGCCTCAGACGTGCCGTGTCAGGAGGTGATTTTTAGGACTTTCTGTAATTTATGCTGAAAAAATGCTGAATTTATGTGGAAATGATTTGTTGTACAGAAGCTTCAGAGATCTGTCGCTGAGACAGATGATGACTGGAGTGAAGTTTTAAGCAGAAACGAGGTGATAATGTTGGGCCCACCTTTTGGCTGTCTCTCTCCCCTACCCTGTTTTTAACCTTGTGTGTAGTTTATGAGTTTTTTCCCCCAGATGGCGCACTCAGAGCCAAGTCCCACCTGCTGCGCATCACCGCTCATCACCGCCACACACCTGCTGTCCATGAGGGGCTCATCATCAGCAGACTACTAAAACCCAGGCTATCAGCTCATTCACTGCTGGATTCTACATGTTGACTCTCCATGAGAAATCCATGACCTTGTCTACGCTGACACTTCCATGAGCTCTGACATCGGAGCTTTCCACAGCTCATCTCTAGGTAACTTGGCCAACTCTAATTCCCATATTAGAGCATGATGTTTTCCTGATGTATCCTGCTCGGCTTCCACGCTGCACCGACTCCTGGTTCTACAGCTACCTACACAACAACATCACTTTGGAACTCTCCGGCTCTTGGCTCAGAGCGCGCAGCTCTGCAGCACTCCAATTAAGTTCTTTCATGTTCTGTGGGATTCTGCTCTCACATCATTCTGCCAGTGACTGTGCATGACTAAGAACTGTATCCAAGAACTGTTCCAAGAACCATTTGCAAGAACTGTTTTCTAAGAACTGTATGAACGCTGATATTGCACCACTAAGGACTTTCCAAGTTGTTTCTTAAGTCAAGTCCTGCTTAATTGGAACTGCATCATAAGAAGTGCAGTACTTGACCTCTGACCTCTGAAGATAATACATGAACTGTGAACGATTCCTGAACAGTAAACCTTATTTCCAAAATGGAGGACATTATTTCCAGAACTGTGAACATTCCTGTTTTAAGCCTCCTGTGAACTGTCTGTTATTAAAGGCTTCAGTGTTAGGAGTGCAGTCACTCACCTCTCCTCTCCTTGGTTCTCTTAGTTCCTGTTATCGGCTCTGTGCACCCCACCTGGCCCCGGCTTCAGAATCCAATACTCCAGGATTTCGGCACTCTTTCAAGACTGACTCAGGAACCTGCAGCTCCCTAAGTTCCACTGCTACGAGCAGGCTGACTCTCCACTCTGCAGGCACCCACAGCGCAGCATTATTGTTTTGTCCATCCAGCCATCCATTTTCTTCCGCTTTATCTGGAGTTGGGTCGCGGGGGCAGCAGCTCAAGCAAAGCCACCCAGACCTCCCGATCCACACACACCTCCCGCACCTCCTCCGGGGGAACCCCAAGGCGTCCCCAAGCCAGTCGAGAGACGTAGTCCCTCCAACATGTCTTGGGTCTTCCCCGGGGCCTCCTACTGATGGGACGTGCCTGGAACACCTCTCCATCGAGGCCTCCAGGGGCATCTGGAAAAGATGCCCGAGCCACCTCAACTGGCTCCTTTCGATGTGGAGGAGCAGCGGCTCAACTCCGAGCTCCTCCTGAGTGACTGAGCTCCTCACCATATCTCTAAGGGAGCGCCCACTCACGTACTCACGATCTCGTTCTTTCGGTCATGAGCCAAATTTCATGACCATCTCATGACGATACTGTAACCTTAAGTCTGTAACTGTTAGAGAGCGCGTCTGCATGCTAGACACAGAACTTCTTTCGGTGTCACTTCGCCCCTTTTATCTGCCTCGTGAATTTCCACAGCTCTTAATTACTGTGGTTTACATACATCCGAGAGCTAATGCCAACTCTGCCTGTTCTGTCATCTTCAATGTGGTGCAGAAACTAATGTTTCACTCACCTGACGCTCCAATCCTCTTGCTTGGTGGCTTCAATCATGTGTCCTTGAAAAAGACTCTCCCCAATATGTATCAGTATGTTACCTACCCTACCAGGCGGGATAAAACTATTGGATCTTTGTTACGGGTCGGTTAAGGAGGCCTAAAAGTCTGTGTCCCTGCCTCCTCTCGGATCTGGGGATCACTATGTTGTGCACCTGCTGCCTTACTATAAGTCTCTGCTTAAGAGGGAGAAGGTCTCCACTAGAGAAATTAAGGACTGGAATAGTGATGCAGTGCTTTGCCTTCAGGAGTGCTATGAATGTACTGATTGGGACATTATTTAAAGAAGCATGTGGTGATAACCTGGATGAACTGGCGGATGTGATCTGTCCTTATGTGGTGTATTGTAGGGATATGTTGATTCCTCCCAAAAAGTAAAATATATCCTAACAACAAACCCTGGGTCACAAAGTCTGTGAGAACCAGTTTACAATCTAAGAGAGAGGCTCATAGATCTGGGTCAGTCATGGAACTACACAATACTACTAAAGAAGTGAAAATTGTGCTGGAAAAGGCCAAGAGAAATTATGCAGGGAAAACAGAGGAAAAGACGGCAAATAAAAATCTTGGATCTGCTTGGTCGTGTATGAAAACGACAGCTGGGCTTCAGGAGCCCAAGTCCAGATCCATCACCTTGTTGAAGGACTTTCAGACAGATGTTGAATTTGCAAATGCTCTGAATAGTTTTTACACTAGGTTTGATATATTGTCATGAAAAGCTTTGAGAAATTGGTGAGAACTGAAATTATTAATAAAGTAGGTGCCAACTTGGACCCTATGCAATTTGCCTATAGGCCAAATAGAGGGGTCGAGGATGCCACTACTTTTCAGACACCTTGAAGGGAAAGGTGCACATGCCAGACTTTTATTCACTGACTTTTCTTCTGCTTTTTAACACCATTCAGCCCACACATTTTAGCTTCAAGACTTTTAGAATATTTTTAATCTAAGTTGCAATCTTGTGGGCTGGATTCTGAGCTTCCTCACTAACGGGACACAAAAAGTTAGAGTAAATGGGGTCTTGTGTGATCAGACCCCAGTCCTCCACCGGGACCCACAAGGTAGTGCTATCTCTCCACTTTTGTACATTTTATACACTGATCTCTGCAGAAATGGAGGGATGGGAGGACTTTCTTAAGTATGCAGATGACACTGTTATGTCAGCCTGCTACAGGACAATGAGGTTGGCCACGGTCCTGTTGTAGATGATTTCTTGGACTGGTGTGAGAAGTCTTTCCTACAGATGAATGTACTGAAGACTAAAGATATGGTCATTGACTTTAGGAAGGGTTCCCACAAACATGGAGTAACTCTCCTAAAAGGTCAGGCTGTAGAAACTGTGAGCACCTATAAATATCTGGGTACAGTCATTGATGACAAACTCACTTTTGAGTCTAATTGTGAAGTGGTGTGTAAAGAGGACATTCAGCGCTTGTTCTGTCTTAGAAACTGGCATCCTTTCACATGACAAATCACTGTTAACTATGTTTTATCGTTGTTATATGAATCGTTTTATCTTTCTGTCTGGTGTCATGGTTGGAAATTTGTCAGTTAAAAACAAAAACAGTCTTAATCAGATTGTAAAATGGGCGAGCAAACTCATTGGAGGAGAGTCTCAGCTGTATCCAACCTCTCTGTACATGAGGCAGGTCCAGAGATTGGCTGAGGCAGTTCTAAAGGACGCCTCACATCCTCTTTTTGATCAGTTTGAACTGCTCCCTTCAGGACGGAGGTATAAAGCTCCTTTCAGCAGAACTAAGCACTACAAGAGCACTTTTATTCCTGCTGCTATCAGTGCTCTTAACAGATGACTTTGAATGTATATGTAATTAATTTATTTGCCACTTTGCATAGAGATGGCAGGCACATTGTGACTTTCTTCTGGGTGCCATGCTATTGGCCTGTATTTGCACTGCTCATTGTATTTTTATTATTTTTATTATATTTATTGTATTTTTTAATCTGTATTTATGTGTTTATGTGATTGTTATGAATGTAGTGACTCACTGCCAAACCAAATTTACCTTTTGGTACAAATAAAGTAACCTTGAACCTTGATGACCATAGGTGAGGATCGGAACATAGATCGATCGGTAAATCGAGAGCTTTGCCCCCCTACTCAGCTCTCTCTTCCCCACGACGGTCTGATACAGTGACCCCATCACTGCAGATGCTGCACCGATCCGTCTATCGATCTCACGCTTCATCCATCCCTCTCTCATGAACAAGACCCCAAGATACTTAAACTCCTCCACTTGAGGCAAGGACACTCCACCGACCTGAAGAGGGCAAAGTACCTTTTTCAGGTCGAGAACCATGGCCTCGGATTTGGAGGTGCTTATTTTCATCCCGGATGCTTCACACTCGGCTGCAAACCGCCCCAGTGCACGCTGAAGGTCCTGACTTGACGAAGCCAACAGAACCACATCGTCCACAAACAGCAGGGACAAGATTCTGTGGTTCCCAAACCAGACCCCCTCTACACCCTGGCTGCACCTAGAAATTCTGTCCATAAAGGTAATAAACAACTGGTGACAAAGGGCAGCCCTGGCGGAGGCCAACGTGCACTGGAAACAGGTTTGACTTTTGACCGGCAATGCGAACCAAGCTCCTGCTGCTGTCGTACAGGGACCGGATAGCCCTTAGCAAAGGACCCTGGACCCCGTACTCCCGGAGCAACCCCACAGGGTGCCCTGAGGGACACGGTCGAATGCCTTCTCCAGATCCACAAAGCACATGTGGACTGGTTGGGCGAACTCCCATGAACCCTCGAGCACCCGATGGAGCGTGTAGAGCTGGTCCAGTGTGCCGCGACCAGGACGAAAACCACACTGCTCCTCCTGAATCCAAGGTTCGACTGTCGGTCGAATTCTCCTCTCCAGTACTCTGGAATAGGCATTACCGGGGAGGCTGAGGAGTGTGATCCCCCTATAGTTGGAACACACCCTCCGGTCCTTAAGAGTGTGCATATCATGAATGCTTGGTCTTGTTGGATTTGTGAGAATCTACTGAATCTACTGGTACCTTGTTTCCCATGTAACAATAAGAAATATACTCAAAACCTGGATTAATCTTTTTAGTCACATAGCACTACTATTATTCTGAACACTACTGTATGTTGTAGCCGGATCATGTCTGATACCGTGAGAGCAGTGCACCAGCCTCCGATCTTTGTTCAACATTTTTATCTTCGATCATTAGAACATTTCAAAGTGCATCTATGACATAGCCCTGTCAACCAGCCAGAAACCAACACCAGGGGATGGTCCAGAAACCCAAACCGGACAGAGGAGCAGTGCTGACTCGTGGCTCAGTTAGTGGACACGTGTTAAGTCGTGTTAACCTCCTCCTCCAGTTTCCTGTCGGTTTTCACCCGAGGAGCTCATTTAAGTGCTGAGATACTTTGTGAGTGTCACTGGGATGGACTCTTTATTTTAAGGGGCGCTCTTAGACTTTTCTTAGAATTCCATCATTGGGAAGGAACTCTTTGGACTTGGAGCCTTTGTGAACACAGGCCCAGATCTGGACCAGGATTAGATTTTGCCACTATGGTCTTGTGATTATGTGTAAATGTCTCAAATGATTCAGACTAAATCCTGTATAACGTGAGCAGACAAGCGGGTCTGATCGTCTGAAATTCAGAGCAGGCTGAGGGCACCGAAGGTCCCAGATTCACCGACAATATGTTGATGGACACCAGCTCATGCACGTGGTCCTCAGACATGGAGTCCCTCTGGTCACAAAGAAGCTCTTAACCTGGACTTGACCATCTAAACTCTTCTTTATCAGAGTATAAACTTTCACATATACAGACAAACATGTTCACGTTACCAGCTACGTCCTTCAGAGCTGCTGAGCTGATGAACAGCAGACAAAGCAGGAGTCCCCACATCTGGAGCCACGTGGACCAGGACCACAGGACCACAAGGAATCAGGAGCAGGATCTGTGTGAAGACAAACGGATTACAAAATCTCAAGGATGACTTCTTTATGAATTCAGACTTCTGGAAAGTGTTTAGAGTGTGTGTCATGAACTTTAAGAAACACATCAAACAGTCTGATTGTCTCCTTCAAAACACAGACAGACAATAACTGTAAGATCAGTATGTTACCACAGAGGGCAGCAAAAACACAGAACCCTTCAGTTCTTCCTCCTGCTGTATGTCTTTAACCCTCTGAGGTCCATGGACACGCAGGTACAGCTAAGTGTACTTATCGTCATATTTCTACTACCAGATCAGCGAAGGAATGTCACAGAGACGTCATCCAACTACTTGCTGAAACTACAAATTCCCAGCTGTAATATTCACCTCACCTCTAGATGATCTTTGACTCACAGCCAAGCCAAGAGCCTGGTATGTGTCCTCTCACCCTGCAAGAGGGTGCACATGGCAACATCATGTGGGGGATCCACACCCCCCCCCCCCCCCACACACACACACAAATCAGTGCAGTAATTTTTTTATTTTTTTCAAGGTAGCAATGAATATTTTTCACATTAGTTTTCATCACTCATCCAAAAATTAATTATTTGAAAAGCACTAGGAGACAGCAGTGGTTTGACTTTACAAATATGGTGTTTTGGGGCGATTCCATATGTGTCATACGGGACATCCAGAGATTCATTTCCAGCCTGGTCAGACAGTGTTGGAGCAAGTACCTACATTTGGGAGCAGATAGGTTGTGATACCACTGGGCAATATTGCCTTGTGCATACTTTTGATCAGAAATGTTTTTGGGGGAAACAGGCAAAAAAAAATCAAACATGTCGTACGGGACACAGAAAATTGGTAAAATTCTTTCCAGTTGTAAATTAAACACAAAAAGTCTTTGAGTTGAATGGAGACAGATTCATGTAACCATGCTGAAAATGTTCCCTAGAGTCTGAAAAGAAGCCAAATGAAATCTTTTCTCATATAAGACTATTTTTTATTAAATGCAGAGACTGTCGTGTTGTACAGTGTCGTACGGGACATCGTAAATGTGTCGTACAGGACGCTCTGAAAAATGATACGGTTTATCCCAAAACAGTTCTATAATCTGTCATTTCAGTTAAGGCTGTTGCAGCATATGCTGCAGAATATCTAAATGACTGATTTTGTGCTTGATAAATTATCTTTTTACCATGTGTGGAGGAAAACTGAGGTTGTATGTCATACGGGACATAAGAATGTGTTGTATGGGATAAACGACTTAACATCATCAACTTTTTTCTTGTATAGCGCCAAATCACAACAACAAACAGTTGCCCCAAGGCGCTCAACATGTAGGTTACAAGACTACAAATACCTCATCCTAGCAGGTTTTCAAGCAATGTACATTTTTAATACAAAGGTTGTGAACCTAGAATAGAAAATACTTTGTTTTTGGTAAGAAGACAGATAATTATAACTTGAACTCTTAGACAAAATGTGAACATGAGAACAAACAAACAAGATTTTAATAATCTATGAAAAACTCAAGTTTCATTGTCTACTGGTATTATGGTATGTCAAAGCTACACATAAGCCCCTTTCACACCGGTGGTGCTTCGAGTTGCTTCATGTAGCGCCATGACAATGCAGGAATGTCTGTGAGGTGAGGATGCACCTTGCAGGTTCTCTGCACAGAGAAATCAGAGTGCACAGTTTGACTGCAGCCAGACTGTGCCCTCTGAGTGTTGTGTGGGCCGCTGAAGAGGAGGTACTGCTGGCCCACCACCACCAGAGGGCGCCCTGCCTGGAGTGCGGGCTCCAGGCACCAGAGGGCGCTGCCGCATCATGGGAGTAATCTGGGTGACAGCTGTCACCCATCACCAAACACAGCTGTTTCCACTCAGCACCGAGGTATATCAGGAGGACGGCGTCTCCACCTCAGTGCCGAGATATCACCTAAGACCAAGGTAGTATTCTCTGCAGGTATACTTTGCATTATTAACTAAGACTGTCAAAACCGTTTTTTCAGGACTGGTGACTACTAAGAACCTTATTCCTTGGATAAGTACTCACCTTCCTGCTGAACTTTGTCAAGAGGTGGAGGCGGCTTCTCCCCTCTCTGTAACTGGGTGCGTTCATCCACTCCTGTGTGTTGTTGCTCTCTCCTGCCAGCAGTACCGGATCCGACGAGCGGAGGCAGTGGCCACCTGGGAAGTCGGGACTTGGCGGTTCCAGTATTTCCAGGGTTCGGTGGCAGAGGAGATCTGGGTGGTTCCGGTTCGACTGAGACGGACGTCTCCTACCTTCGAGCCTGCCCACACGACACCAGCGGATTCGACCCTAAATTGTGTTTGTTGTATTACTCTTGCTTGTTCAGTAGTAAATCTTGTTATTTACTTTCTCCATTGTCCGTTCATTGCGCCTCCTGTTGTGGGTCCGTGTTCCAACACTTTCACAACAGGATATCTCGGCCAGCGTCATGGACCCCGAGGGGCGTCAACCGGCTGTTGAACGGCCAATGGAAGACCAAGACGCGGCGGAGGCTTCGGGAGGGGTAATCGGCGAGTTGCAGCGGATCCTCACCGCTTTCACCTCTCGGATCGATTCAATGACCGAGCAGTACGTTCTCCTAAACCGCAGGGTGGAGGCTCTCGCCGCACACGTGGAGGCGCGCCCTTCGGGCGCCGCTGCGGCTCTCCCTCCCGAGGACCCTGCGCGTGAAAGTGACGTTCCACTGGTCGTTCAACGGTCCCTTCCTCCGTCCCCAGAAGCATACATAAGCCCTCCAAAACCGTACGGAGGCTGTGTGGAGACGTGCGCGGATTTTCTGATGCAGTGTTCGCTCGTCTTCGCACAGCGTCCCGTGATGTACGCGACTGACGCTAGCAAAGTAGCTTATGTAATAAATCTGCTTCGCAGGGAGGCACGCGCTTGGGCTACAGCGCTCTGGGAGCAGAACTCACGGCTCCTTCATACGTACGTTGGGTTTGTACGGGAGCTCAGAACGGTGTTCGACCATCCCAACAGAGGAGAGTCCGCTTCAACCGCGCTACTGTCAATGAGACAGGGGCGTCGGAGCGCAGCTGCCTATGCAGTCGCCTTCCGCATCGCGGCGGCGAGATCCGGCTGGAATAGCACTGCCCTCCGCGCCGCCTTTGTAAACGGACTGTCACTGGTCCTAAAAGAGCATCTGGTGGCGAAGGACGAACCGCGGGACTTAGATGGGCTCATCGATCTAGTCATACGACTCGACAACCGGTTAGAAGAACGCCGTCGGGAACGAGGCGAAGGGCGTGGCCAGGCACGCGTCGTCCCTCTCCCTTCCGGTTCCGATCGAGCACCGCCTTCCCCACGCTCCACAGCCCCTGCGCTCCATGGGGTCACAGCTCCCCCTACTGACGAAGCTAGGGACACGAGTAGGGCAACATTTAGGGCACCAGATGCACAGAGGAGATGGACCCACGGAGCGTGTCTTGTTTGTGGTTCAATAGAGCACCATGTGAGAGACTGCCCCGAGCGGTCAAACGCCAAATGCCCGCCCCTAGAGACTGGGCCAGGGGTGGGTCAAAACATTCACGTGGGACACACCCACATTGCTACACGACTCCCAGTCACGATCCTGTTTGAGGATTCAACCCTGAAGGCCCCAGCACTGGTGGACACGGGCTCTGAGGGGAATCTGCTTGACAGTAGATGGGCCAGGGAGATAGGGCTCCCTCTGGTGGCTCTTACCTCGCCTGTGCAGGTTCGGGCACTAGATGGCTCCCTACTCCCACCAATTACGCACAAGACACCTCCAGTAACTCTGGTGGTGTCAGGTAACCACCGGGAGGTGATCGAGTTCTTCGTGACTAAGGCCACCTCCCGTGTGGTTTTAGGGTTTCCATGGATGCTTAAACACAATCCCCGGATTGATTGGCCGTCCGGGGTAGTGGTTCAGTGGAGCGAAACCTGCCATCGGGAGTGTCTCGGTTCCTCGGTTCCTCCCGGCTCCCAAGCTAAAGAGGAGGTCCGAGTCCCGCCCAATCTGAAGGCGGTGCCAGCGGAGTACCATGACCTCGCTGACGTGTTCAGCAAGGATCTGGCTCTCACGCTTCCTCCCCACCGCCCGTATGATTGTGCCATCGATTTGGTTCCAGGCAGTGAGTTCCCGTCCAGTAGGCTGTACAACCTCTCACGGCCGGAACGCGAATCAATGGAGACCTACATCCGGGACTCATTAGCTGCCGGATTGATCCGGAATTCCACCTCACCGATGGGCGCAGGTTTCTTTTTTGTGGGTAAAAAAGATGGCGGGCTTCGTCCATGCATTGATTACAGGGGGTTGAACGAGATCACGGTTCGCAACCGATACCCGTTGCCCTTGTTGGATTCAGTGTTCACTCCCTTGCATGGAGCCAAAATCTTCACCAAGCTGGATCTTAGGAATGCGTATCATTTGGTTCGGATTCGGAAGGGAGACGAATGGAAGACGGCATTTAACACCCCCTTAGGTCATTTTGAGTACCTGGTCATGCCGTTCGGTCTCACTAACGCTCCCGCGACTTTCCAAGCGTTGGTAAACGATGTCTTGCGGGACTTCCTGCACCGGTTCGTCTTCGTATATCTAGACGATATACTCATCTTTTCCCCGGATCCTGAGACTCATGTCCGGCATGTCCGTCAGGTTCTGCAGCGGTTGTTGGAGAACCGGCTGTTTGTGAAGGGCGAGAAGTGTGAGTTCCACCGCACTTCTTTGTCCTTCCTGGGGTTTATCATCTCCTCTAACTCCGTCGCCCCGGACCCGGCCAAGGTTGCGGCGGTGAGAGATTGGCCCCAACCTACAAGCCGTAGGAAGCTGCAACAGTTCCTCGGCTTTGCAAATTTCTACAGGAGGTTCATTAAGGGCTACAGTCAGGTAGTTAGCCCCCTGACAGCCCTGACCTCTCCAAAAGTTCCCTTCACCTGGTCGGACCGGTGCGAGGCCGCGTTCAAGGAGTTGAAACGGCGCTTCTCGTCTGCACCAGTTCTGGTGCAGCCCGATCCTAGCCGCCAGTTGGTGGTTGAAGTGGATGCCTCGGACTCAGGGATAGGAGCGGTGCTCTCCCAGAGCGGGAAGACCGATAAGGTCCTTCACCCGTGTGCCTATTTTTCTCGCAGGTTGACCCCCGCTGAGCGGAATTATGACGTCGGCAATCGGGAACTCCTTGCTGTGAAAGAGGCCCTCGAAGAGTGGAGACATCTGTTGGAGGGAACAGCCGTGCCATTCACGGTTTTCACTGACCATCGGAACCTGGAGTACATCAGAACCGCCAAGCGTCTGAACCCCAGGCAAGCCCGCTGGTCACTGTTCTTTGGCCGTTTTGACTTCCGGATTACCTACCGCCCCGGGACCAAGAATCAGAGATCGGATGCATTGTCCCGGGTGCACGAAGATGAGGTCAAAACGGAACCGTCGGATCCCCCGGATCCCATCATCCCGGAGTCCGCTATCGTGGCCGCCCTCACCTGGGACGTGGAGAAGACCGTCCGGGAGGCCTTGACCCGTGTCCCGGACCCCGGAAACGGACCAAAAAACAGACTATACGTCCCACCAGAAGCTAGGGCTGCAGTCCTGGACTTCTGTCACGGTTCTAAGCTCTCCTGTCACCCAGGGGTGCGAAGGACCGTGGCAGTCGTCCGGCAACGCTTCTGGTGGGCATCCCTGGAGACCGACGTCCGGGACTACATCCAGGCCTGTACCACCTGTGCCAGGGGCAAGGCAGATCATAGAAAAACCTCAGGGCAACTACAGCCATTGCCCGTGCCTCATCGCCCCTGGTCCCACATCGGCCTGGACTTCGTCACGGGTCTCCCGCCGTCCCAGGGAAACACTGTCATCTTCACGATAGTGGACCGTTTCTCCAAGGCGGCCCACTTCGTGGCCCTCCCGAAGCTCCCTACGGCCCAGGAGACAGCGGACCTCCTGGTCCACCACGTCGTCCGTCTGCATGGCATACCATCAGACATCGTCTCCGATCGCGGTCCCCAGTTCACCTCACATGTCTGGAGGAGTTTCTGCCGGGAACTGGGGGCCACGGTCAGCCTCTCGTCTGGGTACCACCCCCAGACCAACGGGCAGGCAGAGCGGGCGAATCAAGAACTGGAGCAGACACTTCGCTGTGTGACAGCCGCGCACCCGACGGCCTGGAGTACCCATCTGGCCTGGATCGAGTACGCCCACAACAGCCAAGTGTCATCAGCCACCGGCCTCTCCCCGTTTGAGGTGTGCTTGGGGTATCAGCCCCCCTTGTTTCCGGTGGTTGAGGGAGAGGTCGGTGTGCCCTCGGTCCAGGCCCACCTACGGAAGTGCCGTCGGGTGTGGCGGGCCGCCCGCTCTGCTTTGTTGCAGGCCCAGACGAGGGCGAAGAGACATGCAGACCGGCGACGGGCCCCGGCTCCCAAGTATCGTCCTGGGCAGGAGGTCTGGTTATCCACCAAGGACATTCCCCTACAGGTTACCTCTCCTAAACTGCAAGAACGATACATCGGACCATATAAAATCCTCAAAGTCATCAACCCCGCCGCAGTGAGGCTCCAGCTTCCGGCCTCACTGCGGATCCATCCAGTTTTCCATGTTTCCCGGATCAAGCCTCTTCGCACCTCACCCCTCTGCACCCCGGGTCCGGCACCGCCTCCTGCCCGGATCATCGACGGAGCACCGGCTTGGACTGTCCGCCGGCTCCTTGACGTCCGTCGGATGGGCCGGGGTTTTCAGTATCTGGTGGACTGGGAGGGGTACGGCCCCGAGGAGCGCTCCTGGGTGAAGAAGGGCTTCATCCTGGACCCGGCCCTCCTGGCCGACTTCTACCGTCGCCATCCGGACAAGCCCGGTTGTGCGCCAGGAGGCGCCCGTTGAGGGGGGGGTCCTGTTGTGTGGGCCGCTGAAGAGGAGGTACTGCTGGCCCACCACCCCCAGAGGGCGCCCTGCCTGGAGTGCGGGCTCCAGGCACCAGAGGGCGCTGCCGCATCATGGGAGTAATCTGGGTGACAGCTGTCACCCATCACCAAACACAGCTGTTTCCACTCAGCACCGAGGTATATCAGGAGGACGGCGTCTCCACCTCAGTGCCGAGATATCACCTAAGACCAAGGTAGTATTCTCTGCAGGTATACTTTGCATTATTAACTAAGACTGTCAAAACCGTTTTTCAGGACTGGTGACTACTAAGAACCTTATTCCTTGGATAAGTACTCACCTTCCTGCTGAACTTTGTCAAGAGGTGGAGGCGGCTTCTCCCCTCTCTGTAACTGGGTGCGTTCATCCACTCCTGTGTGTTGTTGCTCTCTCCTGCCAGCAGTACCGGATCCGACGAGCGGAGGCAGTGGCCACCTGGGAAGTCGGGACTTGGCGGTTCCAGTATTTCCAGGGTTCGGTGGCAGAGGAGATCTGGGTGGTTCCGGTTCGACTGAGACGGACGTCTCCTACCTTCGAGCCTGCCCACACGACACCAGCGGATTCGACCCTAAATTGTGTTTGTTGTATTACTCTTGCTTGTTCAGTAGTAAATCTTGTTATTTACTTTCTCCATTGTCCGTTCATTGCGCCCCCTGTTGTGGGTCCGTGTTCCAACACTTTCACAACACTGAGTTCTCTTCTAGTTTATATTTGTTCTTGTGCTGAGCTGCAGGTCTGCGCTCTGAGTTTGTTATAGTTATCTTTCTTCCTACAACCGTGATCTGAGTGCCAACGAACAGTCTGTGTGTAAATGTGGCGATGTCTGGAGTTATACTTGATGTGGACATGTCCTCTGGCAATTGTCCTTTATTTAACACAATTATGAGAGAGTTTGAGGGGAGAGCGAGGAACTGCAGCAGCCAGCCAGTTTTTTTGTTTATTGTTCACATGTGCGCGCGAACAAACCATCCATGAGTGGACTGGAGATGTCTGGACTTTTTACTGGATGTGGACATGTCCTGTCTCTGGCAACCAGTCTGTGAGCAGGACTTTTATGGACTTTATTTAAACACAGTTGTGAGAGAAGAGTGAGTAGCTGCAGCAGCTGTCAGGCTGCAATCAGCATTTTTTTTCTGTGCTCTTTTGGAACGTGTAGTTTCACTGCATTGTGTACACGGTATAAAAACAATCCTGCCTGATTTATACTTCGGGAACAATGGAACACAGCAGGAATCATAAACTGGCGTAGGGAAATGTTGTATTGTGAGGGTGTGGCTTCCAGTCATGTTGAGTACTGTCGTGTTGCTCTGACTTGCGCTGAAACCACTTAATTTCTGCGTCCTTTGCTCGATGCAGAAAAAAATTTAACATGTTTAATTTCTGATGTCTGATTCACTTCACCCTTTGTGTCCCTCGCTCTCTTCTGGCACTGAGCTCCATCGTCTTGGCACTGGGTTGCTTCCACGTGGCGTCGTCATGATGCTGCATGATGCAACTTGAAGTGGGCCTGGTGTGAAAGGGGTTATAATCAGGGGTGCACATAACTGGTACTCATCATGTGTGCTAAAAAAATCATTGATGCACAGCAGACAGCACACAGAGGGAAACACTTTTCCTACAATCTGTCATTGCTTTCGTCCTATGAAGCGCTTCCCTTGTGTTTTCTGCTGCGCACCTTTTATTTTTAGCATGTACAAGCACCATGAGTACCAGTTAAGTGCGTGCCTGGCTATAGGCCTACCTTGCTTGGCCTACTTATCACCCGTGGTTATCTGTTAGCTTTTGCAAGTGTATTTGAATTGGTGAGAAACTGCTTCTGCAAAGACTTGACTCAGTGTGATGTGTCGTACGGGACATCTTTTAAAAGCCAATTATACAATAACTAATTAAAATAATTAACTAAGGCTATGTCAAATGAATAGTTATTGGCCAAATTTTTCAGAATTTGAGAGAAATTCAAAATTATGTGATTTTGCCCCAAAATGTCCAATTGCTGGTGACTGGCAGGAAAAATATCTATTTGGTCTTTGAAGCTTAAGTATTTAAGCACACAATGCATCAGTCATCAGCTATTTTTGAGTAATTTTTAAATTAACATATTTTTACCTTCTCATGGAATCGCCCTTTGGAATTTTCCAGCTCTCTGCCATGTAGGTACCAGCAGTTGGCACTGCTGCACTAGGTGGCACTTTTTTTAAAGTTTATTATACATCATTTTAAAATCCCTTTCATATATTACACTACTTTATGACCTGAAGATTAACACGAAAATAGTTCATCCACATGAATACAAATGTATATTCATGAAATATGTGAAGAATGTCATTTCATATTTTCAACTTTACAGCTATATTTTAACTTTAACACAGCTGCCTCACATTCAGAAAGCTTGCGACTGTTCTGAACATTTTTAAGGAAAACATGGGTATTATACTATATGCAAGTACCTGAAAAGGAGAATTTCTTAAGTTATGGGAAAACTGAGAAAATGGTTAAAAACAAATTCCAAACACTTGAGACGTTCACTATTAAACTCTATTAAACTATGTGAACTGTCTGCACAGTTTTCTTTGATTAAAAAAATCCATTCAATGACACCTTCACAGAACATTTATTAATACAAACTGACTTAGTGCTTAGCTCAGATAAGATAATTATAGTGGGCGATTTTAATATCCACACAGATGCTGAGAATGACAGCCTCAACACTGCATTTAATCTATTGTTAGACTCTATCGGCTTTGCTCAAAAAGTAAATGAGTCCACCCACCACTTTAATCATATCTTAGATCTTGTTCTGACTTATGGTATGGAAATAGAAGATTTAACAGTATTCCCTGAAAACTCCCTTCTGTCTGATCATTTTTTAATAACATTTACATTTACTCTGATGGACTACCCTGCAGTGGGGAATAAGTTTCATTACACTAGAAGTCTTTCAGAAAGCGCTGTAACTAGGTTTAAGGATATGATTCCTTCGTTATGTTCTCTAATGTCATATACCAACACAGAGCAGAGTAGCTACCTAAACTCTGTAAGGGAGTTAGAGTATCTCGTCAATAGTTTTACATCCTCTTTGAAGACAACTTTGGATGCTGTAGCTCCTCTGAAAAAGAGAGCTTTAAATCAGAAGTGTCTGACTCTGTGGTATAACTCACAAACTCGTAGCTTAAAGCAGATAACCCGTAAGTTGGAGAGGAAATGGCGTCTCACTAACTTAGAAGATCTTCACTTAGCCTGGAAAAAGAGTTTGTTGCTCTATAAAAAAGCCCTCCGTAAAGCTAGGACATCTTTCTACTCATCACTAATTGAAGAAAATAAGAACAACCCCAGGTTTCTTTTCAGCACTGTAGCCAGGCTGACAAAGAGTCAGAGCTCTATTGAGCTGAGTATTCCATTAACTTTAACTAGTAATGACTTCATGACTTTCTTTGCTAACAAAATTTTGACTATTAGAGAAAAAATTACTCATAACCATCCCAAACATGTATCGTTATCTTTGGCTGCTTTCAGTGATGCCGGTATTTGGTTAGACTCTTTCTCTCCGGTTGTTCTGAGTTATTTTCATTGGTTGCTTCGTCCAAACCATCGGCATGTTTATTGGACCCCATTCCTGCCAGGCTGCTCAAGGAAGTCCTACCATTATTTAATGCTTCAATCTAAATATGATCAATCTATCTTTGTAGTTGGTTATGTACCACAGGCCTTTAAGGTGGCAGTAATTAAACCATTACTTAAAAAGCCATCACTGACCCAGCTATCTTAGCTAATTATAGGCCAATTTCCAACCTTCCTTTTCTCTCAAAGATTCTTGAGAGGGTAGTTGTAAAACAGCTAACTGATCACCTGCAGAGGAATGGTCTATTTGAAGAGTTTCAGTCAGGTTTTAGAATTCATCATAGTACAGAAACAGCATTAGTGAAGGTTACAAATGATCTTCTTATGGCTTCGGACAGTGGACTTATCTCTGTGCTTGTTCTGTTGGACCTCAGTACTGCTTTTGATACTGTTGACCATAAAATTTTATTACAGAGATTAGAGCATGTCATAGGTATTAAGGCACTGCGCTGCGGTGGTTTGAATCATATTTGTCTAATAGATTACAGTTTGTTCATGTAAATGGGGAATCTTCTTCACAGACTAAAGTTAATTATGGAGTTCCACAGGTTCTGTGCTAGGACCAATTTATTCACTTTATACATGCTTCCCTTAGGCAGTATTATTAGACGGTATTGCTTAAATTTTCATTGTTACGCAGATGATACCCAGCTTTATCTATCCATGAAGCCAGAGGATACACACCAATTAGCTAAACTACAGGATTGTCTTACAGACATAAAGACATGGATGACCTCTAATTTCCTGCTTTTAAACTCAGATAAAACTGAAGTTATTGTACTTGGCCCCACAAATCTTAGAAGCATGGTGTCTAACCAGATCGTTACTCTGGATGGCATTTCCCTGATCTCTAGTAATACTGTGAGAAATCTTGGAGTCATTTTTGATCAGGATATGTCATTCAAAGCGCATATTAAACAAATATGTAGGACTGCCTTTTTGCATTTACGCAATATCTCTAAAATCAGAAAGGTCTTGTCTCAGAGTGATGCTGAAAAAACTAATTCATGCATTTATTTCCTCTAGGCTGGACTATTGTAATTCATTATTATCAGGTTGTCCTAAAAGTTCCCTAAAAAGCCTTCAGTTGGTTCAGAATGCTGCAGCTAGAGTACTGACGGGGACTAGCAGGAGAGAGCATATCTCACCCGTGTTGGCCTCTCTTCATTGGCTTCCTGTTAATTCTAGAATAGAATTTAAAATTCTTCTTCTTACTTATAAGGTTTTGAATAATCAGGTCCCATCTTATCTTAGGGACCTCGTAGTACCATATTACCCCATTAGAGCGCTTCGCTCTCAGACTGCGGGCTTACTTGTAGTTCCTAGGGTTTGTAAGAGTAGAATGGGAGGCAGAGCCTTCAGCTTTCAGGCTCCTCTCCTGTGGAACCAGCTCCCAATTCAGATCAGGGAGACAGATACCCTCTCTACTTTTAAGATTAGGCTTAAAACTTTCCTTTTCGCTAAGGCTTATAGTTAGGGCTGGATCGGGTGACCCTGGACCATCCCTTGGTTATGCTGCTTAGACATAGATTGTGGGGGGGTTCCCATGATGCACTGTTTCTTTCTCTTTTTGCTCCGTATGCATCACTCTGTATTTAATCATTAGTGATCGATCTCTGCCCCCGTCCACAGCATGTCTTTTTCCTGTTTTTTTCCCTCAGCCCCAACCAGTCTCAGCAGAAGACTGCCCCTCCCTGAGCCTGGTTCTGCTGGAGGTTTCTTCCTGTTAAAAGGGAGTTTTTCCTTCCCACTGTTGCCAAGTGCTTGCTCATAGGGGGTCGTTTTGACCGTTGGGGTTTTTCATAATTATTGTATGGCCTTGCCTTACAATATGGAGCGCCTTGGGGCAAGTGTTTGTTGTGATTTGGCGCTATATAAGAAAAAAAGTTAGTTGAGTTGAGTTGAATACCTCTGTAACAACATTCTGCAACATTCTGTCTTGTTACAATCACAACCAAACTCATCACCTAGATACTGAAATGTTCATCGTCCATATTTTCTGGAGTATGTCACATCTTTTTTTTTTTTCTTTTTGTATGGGGAGCTCACTTTTGAACACAGTTTTCCCCATGGGGGCGAGTTTAACAACAAACATGAACTCAGTGCAGAATATGTGCACACCACAGGATGTGCTGTTACTTAATATAAGGACTTTTAAATTCCAAAATGAGCAAGGTGGGCAAATAAACATATGATGGACAACATATTGGTTATTATGTGATGCAGGCTGGACATCAGAAAATATCAGGGCAACAGGAGTGAAGACGTGAATAGTGGATTTTTGCAGAAAGCCCTCATCTTGTGGTGTGTCCAACAAGGAATTTTATATTCCAAAAATGAGCAAGATGGACAAATGACCATGTGATGAACAACAGATCTGATGTTAAGGTTTATCATTATAATTATTAATCCGTACATGTCGCGGACATGAACGAGTGAAGCTCTTCAGCATCTCACCACCTCATTTAGGTCTGTCACATGATTTTATCAGTAAATATGCAGGAAGCATAAACATGGCAAAGATCTTGTGCTTCTCTTAAGCCGTGGTCACAACCCACCGTACTTGCACGTGCGTGCAATCTACTTGCAAAAACGTGGGCTAAATTTGGAGATCTGTACGTCATAAGTACGAATTTAGGAGCATGCAGACACACGCAGACACGCCGTAGAGGTTTTAGTTCATGCAGAACTTTCGCTGCGGTCAGACTGCGGATTCACCAGCAGTACAGATGACGCACGTTGTGAGTACTGCCTCAGTATGGATTCAAAGCAGCACATTCATTCAATTACTACTGAATTAACCAAATCCGTACATAGGCAGTACGGATTACAGCACTCACCACTTACTATGGAGGCCGACAGACTTGCATGCACAACGCCGCTTCTCACTTGAACTTGGACTTTATTTCCAAACGTCAGCAACACACACTCCACAACTTCAGTCTGATAACTAGCTTTAACTTTTCAAGGCAAGTAAACACTCATACAACTGACCGCTGCAGGCTGGACATGCTCATGCATCGCCGACGCCGAAAAACACCTGCCGCTCCGGTCCCACTCATAAAAAAGAAAAGCAACCCCACACACACACTGCTTTATTGTCAACTCTCTTTATCGTTACACTCCTAGAGACGTGTGTTGAACGTACTACCTCCCTCCTCTTGCTACTGCCTCCGTACGTTTTCACAAAAACGTAGTGGCCGTGGCATCCGCAGAAAACGTACGGCAAAAAAAAAAACGCACGGTGGGTTGTGACCGGGGCTTTAATCATCGCCATTTTAAGCATATCCTTTATTTGCATCCCACATACCTGGAAGAGTTCTCACCATGTCATTTAGGTCCATCAAACTTTTTTTTCAGTAAATGCTTCTGGGGAGCATAAGCATGTGTAAAAAACTTCAGCTTGCCCCCCCACCAGCTATAGCCCTCTTAACCCCTGCCACTTTAAGCATTTCCTTTATTTGCATTCTCACATGCCTGGAAAAAGAGTCCTCACTGGGGATGAGTATCGAGAACCGGTTCTTTTTGAGCATCATTAACAAATGATTCGATCCACTTACATCAACAGCCTTTTTGCTTAACAATTCTCTTATCGGTCCTTCAGAGCAGCCGTTGTGTTAGAGGGTGTTTTATTGGGAAAATGATCATTTCTCAACGTTGATTACAGACCCTGCAACAGGTCTGTAATCAACTGCTTCTTGTCAGGGCGGGCGGCTGCCAGCCCCCAGAAGCGGCTGGATCCACAATGCACACTCTCACATCAGGTTTATGTGCAAAAGCAGTCGTCGTCTTTATTTCAGGCTGAGGTACGGTACACGGGTGATCAGTCAGCGGAGTGGAAGTACAAGCAGGGTCAGGCAAAAACGCAGTCATATTCAAGCAGGGTTCAGAAGCACGAGCAAACATGGACATCGGGGATGAGACAACCTGGCTCCGAAAGATGGTCAGAGGCCGGCGTGAGACCAGGTCTGTGGGCTGACCAGGAGGACCTGTAAATTGTGCAATATCATCAGGGGGTCGACTCATGGGGACACTGGACTCAGGTTGACGTGCAGAGACGGACTTGGGGCCGAAACATTGGGAACCACATAGAGACAGATATCGGTGCCTCAAGACGGAAACCATCAAATGGAAAAGACAAAGAAATCTAAAACCAACCAAGCCCAAAACATCCCCAATAAGCCATGAGACCAACACTCTCCCACAGTACCTAAACTTTCTCCCCAGAGAACAACCCCCTCCAATGAGTACAAAAACCAGTTAGTCACAAAACACAGGTAAGAATTAACCATTTCAAATATAGTGCTACGGAGAACACCGAAGGTGAGCAGATGTGAGGCACCGAAGTGCTTACTCCAAAAATATGAAGACCTCAAAACCCAACTCATCCCACTAACCACAAGAGTGGGGACATCAGCAACACCTGCTGCAGTGTGCTGATTTTGACTGATGGTTGGCTCTCACTGCGGTATTGTATCACTTCCTGTTCCGGAGCACAGCGGTGTTTTGCTGTATCTGTTAGCTGTTTAATCTGCGTAGTTAGATTGATCTAGATAACTAGATAATGATTTATTTCACAGTGTAATCTTCACGTGCCTTAACTAAAGCACTCTCTCTGCTGAATCACCTCTAAATTATTTACACATTATTCACTTTGTGTGTTTTTAGGAATCTGCTAGCTTAGCGCAGCTATTAGCCCGTAGCCGGTTTAGCATGGCGGCTTCTCCTGTCTCTCCCACACTTCTCTGCTCTGGGTGTGAAATGTTTAGTTACTCTTCGGCCTCCTTTAGCAGTAATGGTACTTGTAATAAGTGTAGCTTATTCGTAGCTTTGGAGGCCAGGCTGGGTGAATTGGAGACTTGGCTCTGCACCTTGGAACATCCTACAGCTAGCCAGGCCCCTGTAGTTGGTGCGGACCAAGGTAGCTTAGCCGCCATTAGCTGTCCCCCAGCAGATCCCGAGCAGCCGGGAAAGCAGGACGGCTGAGTGACTGTGAGGAGGAAGCGTAGTCCTAAACAGAAGCCCCCTGTACAGCACCAACCCGTTCACATCTCTAACCGTTTTTCCCCACTCGGCGACACACCCGCCGAGGATCAAACTCTGGTTATTGGCAAGACTGTTTTGAGAAATGTGAAGTTAGCGACACCAGCAACCATAGACAAATGTCTTCCGGGGGCCAGAGCAGGCGACACTGAAGGAAATTTGAAACTTCTGGCTAAGGCTAAGCGTAAATTTAGTAAGATTGTAAGTCACGTCGGCAGTAATGACACCCGGTTACGCCAGTCTGAGGTCACTAAAATTAACATTGAATCGGTGTGTAACTTTGCAAAAACAATGTCGGACTCTGTACTTTTCTCTGGGCCCCTCCCCAATCGGACCGGGAGTGACATGTTTAGCCGCATGTTCTCCTTGAATTGCTGGCTGTCTGAGTGGTGTCCAAAAAATGAGGTGGGCTTCATATATAATTGGCAAAGTTTCTGGGGAAAATCTGGTCTTGTTAGGAGAGACGGCATCCATCCCACTTTGGATGGAGCAGCTCTCAACTCTAGAAATCTGGCCAATTTTATTAAACCCTCCAAACCCTCCCAGGGTTGGGACCAGGAAGCAGAGTTGTAGTCTTACACACCTCTCTGCAGCTTCTCTCCCCCTGCCATCCCCCCAATACCCCATCCCCGTAGAGACGGTGCCTGCTCCGAGACCACCAATAACCAGCAAAAATCTATTTAAGCATAAAAATTCAAAAAGGAAAAATAATACAGCACCTTCAACTGCACCACAGAATAAAACAGTTAAATGTGGTTTATTAAACATTAGGTGTCTCTCTTCTAAGTCCCTGTTAGTAAATTATATAATAATTGATCAACATATTGATTTATTCTACCTTACAGAAACCTGGTTACAGCAGGATGAATATGTTAGTTTAAATGAGTCAACACCCCCGAGTCACACTAACTGTCAGAATGCTCGTAGCACGGGCCAAGGCGGAGGATTAGCAGCAATCTTCCACTCCAGCTTATTAATTAATCAAAAACCCAGACAGAGATTTAATTTATTTGAAAGCTTGACTCTTAGTCTTGTCCATCCAAATTGGAAGTCCCAAAAACCAGTTTTATTTGTTATTATCTATCGTCCACCTGGTCATTACTGTGAGATTCTTTGTGATTTTTCAGACCTTTTGTCTGACTTAGTGCTTAGCTCAGATATGATAATTATAGTGGGTGATTTTAACATCCACATAGATGCTGAGAATGACAGCCTCAACACTGCATTTAATCTATTATTAGACTCAGTTGGCTTTGCTCAAAATGTAAATGAGTCCACCCACCACTTTAACCGCACTTTACATCTTGTTCTGACATATGGCATAGAAATTGAAGACTTAACAGTATTCCCTGAAAACCACTTTTTGTCTGATCATTTCTTAATAACATTTACATTTACTTTAATGGACTACCCAGCAGTAGGGAATAAGTTTCATTACAGTAGAAGTCTTTCTGAAAGCGCTGTAACTAGGTTTAAGGATATGATTCCTTCTTTGTTATGTTCTTCAATGCCATATACCAACACAGTGCAGAGTAGCTACCTAAACTCTCTGAGTGAGATAGATTATCTCATCAATAGCTTTACATCCTCACTGAGCACAACATTGGATGCGGTAGCTCCTCTGAAAAAGAGAGCCTTAAATCAGAAATGCTTGACTCCGTGGTATAACCCACAAACTTGCAGCTTAAAGCAGATAACCCGTAAGTTGGAGAGGAAATGGCGTCTCATTAATTTAGAAGATCTTCATTTATCCTGGAAAAAGAGTCTGTTGCTCTATAAAAAAAGCCCTCCGTAAAGCTAGGACATCTTACTACTCATCACTAATTGAAGAAAATAAGAACCCCAGATTTCTTTTCAGCACTGTAGCCAGGCTGACAAAGAGTCAGAACTCTATTGAGCCAAGTATTCCTTTAACTTTAACTAGTAATGACTTCATGACTTTCTTTGCAAATAAAATTTTAACTATTAGAGAAAAAAATATTCATAACCATCCCAAAGACATATCTTTATGTTAGGCTGCCTTCAGTAATGCTGGTATTTGGCTTGTTCTGTCTGAATTATTTTCATTAGTTACTTCCTCCAAACCATCAACATGTCTATTAGACCCCATTCCTACCATGCTGCTCAAGGAAGCCCTACCATTAGTTAATGCTTCGATCTTAAATATGATCAATCTATCTTTATTAGTTGGCTATGTACCACAGGCTTTTAAGGTATGAGTAATTAAACCATTACTTAAAAAGCCATCACTTGACCCAGCTATCTTAGCTAATTATAGGCCAATCTCCAACCTTCCTTTTCTCTCAAAAATTCTTGAAAGGGTAGTTGTAAAACAGCTAACTGATCATCTGCAGAGGAATGGTCTATTTGAAGAGTTTCAGTCAGGTTTCAGAATTCATCATAGTACAGAAACAGCATTAGTGAAGGTTACAAATGATCTTCTTATGGCCTCAGACAGTGGACTCATCTCTGTGCTTGTCCTGTTAGACCTCAGTGCAGCTTTTGATGCTGTTGACCATAAAATTTTATTACAGAGATTAGAGCATGCCATAGGTATTAAAGGCACTGCGCTGCGGTGGTTTGAATCATATTTATCTAATAGATTACAATTTGTTCATGTAAATGGGAGTCTTCTTCACAGACTAAGGTTAATTAAGGAGTTCCACAAGGTTCTGTGCTAGGACCAATTTTATTCACTTTATACATGCTTCCCTTAGGCAGTGTTATTAGAAAGCATTGCTTTAATTATCATTGTTATGCAGATGATACCCAGCTTTATCTATCCATGAAGCCAGAGGAGACACACCAATTAGCTAAACTGCAGGAATGTCTTGCAGACATAAAGACATGGATGACCTCTAATTTACTGCTTTTAAATTCAGATAAAACTGAAGTTATTGTACTTGGCCCCACAAATCTTAGAAACATGGTGTCTAACCAGATCCTTACTCTTGATGGCATTACCCTGACCTCTAGTAATACTGTGAGAAATCTTGGAGTCATTTTTGATCATGATATGTCCTTCAATGTGCATATTAAGCAAATATGTAGGACTGCTTTTTTGCATTTGTGCAATATCTCTAAAATTAGAAAGGTCTTGTCTCAGAGTGATGCTGAAAACTAATTCATGCATTTATTTCTTCTAGGCTGGACTACTGTAATTCGTTATTATCAGGTTGTCCTAAAAGTTCCCTGAAAAGCCTTCAGTTAATTCAAAATGCTGCAGCTAGAGTACTGACGGGGACTAGAAGGAGAGAGCATATTTCACCCATATTGGCTTCTCTTCATTGGCTCCCTGTTAATTCCAGAATAGAATTTAAAATTCTTCTTCTTACTTATCAGGTCCCATCTTATCTTAGGGACCTCATAGTACCATATCACCCCAATAGAGCGCTTTGCTCTCAGACTGCAGGCTTACTTGTAGTTCCTAGCGTTTGTAAGAGTAGAATGGGAGGCAGAGCCTTCAGCTTTCAGGCTCCTCTCCTGTGGAACCAGCTCCCCATTCGGATCAGGGAGACAGACACCCTCTCTACTTTTAAGATTAGGCTTAAAACTTTTTGAAAAAGCTTATAGTTAGGGTTGGATCAGCTGACCCTGAACCATCCCTTAATTATGCTGCTATAGACTGCTGGGGGGTTCCCATGACTTATAAGGCTTTGAATAATCAGGTCCCATCTTATCTTAGGGACCTCATAGTACCATATCACCCCAATAGAGCGCTTCGCTCTCAGACTGCAGGCTTACTTGTAGTTCCTAGGGTTTTTAAGAGTAGAATGGGAGGCAGAGCCTTCAGCTTTCAGGCTCCTCTCCTGTGGAACCAGCTCCTAATTCAGATCAGGGAGACAGACACCCTCTCTACTTTTAAGATTAGGCTTAAAACTTTCCTTTTTGCTAAAGCTTATAGTTAGGGCTGGATCAGGTGACCCTGAACCATCCCTTAGTTATGCTGCTATAGACCTAGACTGCTGGGGGGTTCCCATGATGCACTGAGTGTTTCTTTCTCTTTTTGCTCTGTATGCACCACTCTGCATTTAATCATTGGTGATTGATCTCTGCTCTCTTCCACAGCATGTCTTTTTCCTGATTCTCTCCCCTCAGCCCCAACCAGTCCCAGTAGAAGACTGCCCCTCCCTGAGCCTGGTTCTGCTGGAGGTTTCTTCCTGTTAAAAGGGAGTTTTTCCTTTGCACTGTCGCCAAGTGCTTGCTCATAGGGGGTCGTTTTGACCGTTGGGGTTTTTCTGTAATTATTGTATGGCTTTTGCCTTACAATATAAAGCGCCTTGGGGCGACTGTTTGTTGTGATTTGGCGCTATATAAATAAAATTGATTTGATTTGATTTGATCAGCACACTTAACAAGACCCCACCTCCAGTTAACCATCAGCCCCAAATTGTGCAGATGAATCATATCGCCGAATCATATGACGCATCAAAGAGAGCCAACACTGAGAACTTATATAAGGCCCACAGGTGCGAAAACCAGAAGCATAAACAGTCCCGTGCCTCAATAAAAGATGTGGAACAAAACCCAAACAATGACTTTTCTCCAGAGTATGGGCTAACCTTAAGTATCATTTCCTTCCAAGGGTACAAATGATAACTGCTCCTTTCAAATAATTCCTTAAAGTGAGCCAAACTGGAAAAACAATCAGGGAACCACACTGACTGGACTCGGCACCAACATGAGTGGAGTTGCATCTTCCAAACTGATAAACTCTTTCAGGGAAGGTACTGAAGAAAGCAACTTCACTGCAGCTCAGCATTACACATGTAGTAATCAACAATCATAACAGAAGCTTGCATGTAACACATTTCAGAATGTGACATGACAACATAGGGAGTTTCTCCATAAATTTACAAAAACACCTCAGATTCAGGAATGGTGCTTGTGACAGTTTTTTGACAGATTCATAAAAGAACCATTTCAGGTTCGTATGTGGCAATTTAGGCAGACTTCTAACGGACTCACTGACAATGAAACAGTACAGCATAAACCAGATACAAAAAGAAAATCACTGACCGCCCCTTTTATGTTCTCAGAAGTCATCTTCCCGGAAGACACAGACAATTGAACCGGCTGTAGAGGCTCTGGAATGGCAGAACTGTGCAGCTGTGTGTGCGTATGAACAGCGCTCTGCAATCCCATTACTGGTTGTAAAGCAGGACGAGTTCCGACTCTTCCATCCGGTGTAAAAACGGCGGCGGAATGTGCGGAGGCTAACTTGATAGCAGGAGACGAGCTGGCTGATGTCACCGTAGCAGCAGAACTACGTGACATCACAAGCAACGTCGCAGCGGGTCTTACTGAAGCTGAGTCGCTTGCTGATGATGTACAGCCAGCTGTAAACAAAAGTACTGAAGAGGCGATTACGGTGTGTCCCGAGACGGAACCAGCTGGAGCTGCTGAGAGAGCAGGTTCGGGTGGCATCGCTGAAGTAGCTGCAGCGATACTTCCCGAGGCAGATCCGATTTGTGGGGATGACGCCGCTGGTCCATGTAGCTTTGCCGTAGTAACCACCAACGTGCTTGAGGAGGCGGGGCTGGCCAGTGTTGTCGTGGACGTAGATCCAGATAATTTCACGGGAGAGGCTGCAGCTGAAAATGTGGAGGTTTCCAGGGGGGTGGGGTCTTGGTTCTCCCGGCCGGAACCGTAGGTGGTGGCTTGCACATTCCCGAAGGCCCAAATGGCAACTTTGCGAACGTGGACTGACTCAAAGAACTGGTGGGTGTGGCTGTCAGCGGGAAGTCGGGCAAAACTGGCGCCTCGGAGCTCCTTGACGGAGCGATCTCCGAGGGAGGAGCCAGTGATGTCGGCTGAGGTGGCCGTTTTTTCAGAGGCGCAGGAACTGGGATGTCATGGAGCTGACAAACTGTAGTGCTTGTGACCGGGACGTGCTGGCCCGCTGGATCAGAAGGCATGACTTGAGACACCACACGGTTTCCTTGTGGAGCAGGTTTTGGGGGCACCTGAGGTGAAATTGGCCTCGGAGGTGGCACTTCTGGAGGCAGGCGGTAAGCGGCCGGCTTCTGTGCCACTGCATGCCGGGCAGGAGCGATGGCAACATTTGAAAGCGTGATTATGTGTGGTTCATCACAGCAGTAGGCAGTAATATCAGACTCAGATAACACTTCTATGTGATTCTCAAAGCAAGGAGGAACCCAGCCCTGCTTAAACTGCGTTGTAATGTTCATAAGTTCAGGGAAGGTGGTTAGCAGCTCTGGCTTGGCTAGGAATATCTGGTCGAGTGCTGAGAAGATCTGCTTCTTGCTCTGCTGACTGGAACAGCCCTGATATTGAAAAAACAAGTCTTGAATTTTAATAGGGATGTAGCCATGTCCTGTAGTGCTGTCTGCTCTGACTCAGAAAAATCATCATCTTCCAATTCAACCCAATCTGATGCATCCTCATCAGAAGGCAGAAACGCCTCAGGATGCCTCATCCAATGTGGCCGTGACTTTCCACAAAAAACATCATCCAGGTTCTGAAGCTCTCGGAAGAAGTCAAACAGCCACGGGTGGGAATTTACAAGATTCCAGGCTTGCTCAAAATACTTGAACTTCTCTCTGGGAGCATAGCAGTCATGAAAACAAATGAAAAAAAAAGAGAGGTCATCAAAAATCTCTTTTATCACCTTAATATCTGGAAGCATGGCAACAGTGTCCGTGACAGGAGTGGAGTCTGCGGAGTCCATGTTATGGCCAGTTTGTACTGTCAGGGTGGGCGGATGCCAGTCCCCAGAAGCGGCTGGACCCGCAATGCAGACTCCCACATCAGGTTTATGTGTGAAAGCAGTCGTCGTCTTTATTTCAGGCTGAGGTACGGTACACGGGTGATCAGTCAGCGGAGCGGAGGTACAAGCAGGGTCAGGCAAAAATGCAGTCATATTCAAGCAGGGTTCAGAAGCACGAGCAAACATGGACATCAGGGATGAGGTGAAAAGCGTAGTCAAAAAACAGAGCAGATTTCCAAACACACGGCTAGGCAAAACAGGACTGGATACAAGAGCTAGGATGTGTACTAACGACGACAAACTGGCAGTGAGCTGTGAGACTGTGACGGTTTAAATAAGGAGTAAGCAATTAGGGTGATGTGAAGCAGGTGCGTGGAAGTCTCTGGAAGGGGCAGTGACCGGGGGAGCCAAAGGTTGTGCAGAGTACAAGATAATGAAGAAGGAAAGCACAGAGTGGAGTGAAGTAACTGACAAAGACACGTGAGCTGGAGCAAGAGTGAGTGAATGAAAACACAAAGCAGACAGAAACAAATTGAGAAACAAAGACAATACCAGGTGCAGGGCTGTGGAGTGGGAACGTACTCGGAGGGGCGTGAGGACAGAATAACATAACTAAGAACTAGGCATAAACATGAGAACTGAAAATGGAACAAATACTTAAGCACAACAAAACTAGGAAAACAAGGTGGTAAATGAGGTATAAGAAGAACAAACCTGACAAAAAGCATAACTGATAACACAAATGAGAAAAGCAAAATAAACAAGTGATAAACAATGATCAATAATACAAACACAATCTGGCAGAACAAAACTGGAACGGAACTGGACAATAGCTCAAGTGTGAAAAGTAACAAAACAAAGTAACAAAGCAAAACTAGAACAGAAATAACCACATGATAAAAAAAAAAACAATCTCCCCTTCTAGCTGCCACCTTATTGTGGTGGTGGAGTTTGCATACCCGGATGATCCTAGGAGCTATGTTGTCGGGGGCTTTGTGCTCCCTGTAGGGTCTCCCAAGGCAAACAGCTCCTAGGTGACGGGTCAGACTAAGGGCAGTTCAGAACCTCCATGACCAGTAAAAAATCAAGGACCGTGACGTCGCCCGGTATGGCGGAGCCGTGGTCCCACCCTGGAGCCAGGCCTGGGGTTGGGGCTCACGCGCGAGCGCCTGGTGGTCGGGCCTTAGCCCATGGGGCCCGGCCGGGCTCATCCCGAAAGACTGACGTGGGCCCGCCCTCCTGTGGGTTCACCACCTGCAGAGGGGGCCATGGGGGTCGGGTGCAGAGAGGATTGGGTGGCGGTCGAGGGAGGGTGGCCCGGCGGCCCGGTCCATGGTCACAGCCCCTGGCTGTTGGGACGACGTGGATCGAAAGAACGAGATCGCTAGTATAAGCGGCTGAGATGAGTTTCCTCCGCAGGGTGGCTGGGCGCTCCCTTAGAGATAGGGTGAGGAGCTCGGTCTCTCAGGAGGAGCTCGGAGTCGAGCCGCTGCTCCTCCACGTTGAAAAGAGTCAGTTGAGGTGGCTTGGGCATCTTTTCCGGATGCTCCCTCGACGCCTCGCTCGAGAGGTGTTCCGGGCACATCCCACTGGGAGGAGGCCCCGGGGAAGACCCAGGACACGCTGGAGGGACTACATCTCTCAGCTGGCTTGGGAACGCCTTGGGGTTCCCCCGGAGGAGCTGGGGGAGGTGTGTGTGGTTCGGGAGGTCTGGGCGGCTTTGCTTGAGCTGCTGCCCCGCGACCCGACTCCGGATAAAGCAGAAGAAAATGGATGGATGGATGAAAAAAAATAACTAATACATCAAAGCTGGGGCCGGAGATGAGCCAAAAGGGGATGCAAAATAAGGACTAAGACCTAGACCCAGGCCAGGCATGACACTTCTGCAGCGGTTCCGCTTGAAGCAGTGAAGCAGTGCTCCGACCTATTGCTTTGTTGGTTCATTGCTTCAATGCTTTTGAGAAGCGACAAGTCCGCTTCTTAACTTCTCTCAAAGCCATTAAAATATGTCAATCCTGAGTCACTTTTGTGCGGATTGAAGTCACTAACTGGGTCTTGTTGCAGGTAAGAAATGAGAATCATCCTCCGTTCCTTTCACACAGCTCCAAATGCTGCGCGACTCTCTGCCGAGTCAAGTTAGAGTCTGGAATTAATAACTTCAAAGTCAATCACCGTTTTAACACTCAAAAACCCAGCCTTTTCTAATGTACCTGTTCTTATGTTTCATATATAAGTGCAGCCATTAGATCGGAATGTGGCAGTACAAGAGTGACTGGAAGTTTGAGCTTTCTGCTCAAGCTTGCATTCTGACTTTGAGAAAGTCAGAAAAGTCCCTGTTATGCATGTATACAAAAAAAAAAAAAAAAAAAAGACCAAAAAAATTGAACATTGAATTGAAACTGAACTGAAGCTTCTGCACCACTTTTAAAGCTCTTGTATTATGTTGCGGGTCAGTTTGACCCATTTCAATTTTTGTGTTGGCCAAAGTGCAGGTTATCGTCACTTTTTCCCATGAAATTTTGTGACTTTTCCTCAACTAGGGTCATGAACTGTTGTGTAAAATCTGAACCCTTTGATGTGTTGTGGAGTGTCTGCACAAAGTTTGTATACAAAGATGATGTTGTGGGTCATTTTGACCCAGACACAAAGTGGCTGTTCAAATCCAAAATAAACATGTCTCTTTGATTTTTATTTTCATTGCCTCTGAATAGCCGTTCAGAACCAGGTGTGGTGGAAGACGGACTTTTTCTCCACTGTTCTTGTCACTGTTTCCATGCCCTTTCTTTGAGAAATACACCAAAAATGAGCTCCAGACAATTTACATCTGAAGAAGTTTTGTCACAGCTTATGAACTGGGATATGATGCAGAGGAAGAGATTTCAGAGACAGAGGATCCATCAGAGCCAGAGGACAATGCTACTAATGATCCAGATTGTCAATTTTCCCACGATGAGGAGGATTCAGAGGATGAGTCTGCCGGTGTCCCTTCTTCAAATGAAAACCAATCGTCATCCACACAGGGGACATGGACATCTAAAGACGGTGAAATAAAACGATCAACATGACCACACCAAAGTCGAGGCAGATTGTCATCTTCTAATGTCATCAAAATGACTCCTGGTCCGACAAGATTTGCTGTAACAAGAATTGATGATATTGAATCAGCATTTCAGCTCTTCATATCCCCACCCATAGAGAAGATAATCCTCGATATGGGAGGCGTGTTTTTCAAGAGAAATGGAAGCCACTGGATCCAACTGACTTGCATGCTTACGTTGGAATTCATGTGTTGCTGGAGTATACAGGTCAAAGGGTGAAGCAACTGCAAGTTTATGGAATGAAGAGAATGGAAGGCCAATCTTCTGAGCAACAATGTCTTTGGAGACATTACACATGATCTCTCGTGTGATCTGATTTGACAACCGTGACACCAGAGCCGGTCGAAGAGAGAGAGACAAGCTTCCAGCAATCAGAGATGTCTGGAATAAATGGGTTGAAATCCTGCCTTTATTGTATAATCCTGGCCCCAATGTCACTGTCGATGAGCGCCTCGTTCTGTTCAGAGGGCGCTGTCCTTTTCGACAGTATACGCCACACAAGCCTGCGAAATATGGCATCAAAATTTGGGCAGCCTGTGATGCAAAATCCAGTTATGCATGGAACCTGCAAATATATACTGGAAAGACACCTGGAGGAGCACCTGAGAAGAATCAGGGAATGCGTGTGGTATTGAAGATGACTGAAGGGCCGCAAGGTCATAACATAACATGTGACAACTTCTTTACCCCCTACCGTCTTGGAGATGAACTTCTGGAGAGAAAGCTGACTGTTGGGAACAGTCAGAAAAAATAAGCCAATATATAAATTACGATAGGGTTATCGCAACTGGCCTACCTTTACAGGTACTCTGCCCTGCACCATCTGTGGGCCAGTGGCATCGCTCTCTCCTCACCTTCCATCTTTTCAGGCACCAGCACATGGCAGGAGTTGAGTGGCTACCGCAGGTCATCAGATGGGCACCCTCCCTTCTTTTGATGTTTCGTCAAATTAAGCCCATGACACATCGGGAGGGCTTGACAGCAAATCCAGCGTCCTCAATCTACTCCCGCTGACCGCCACTCAACTCTCTGCCATTGATCCTTCCACAGCCTGGCTCTGCCACCTCACATCCCTATGAATCCAAATCCATCTGGATGCTGCCTCTGCCTGCCTAGTGATGTTACCTATCAAGCGCTTCCTAGCCACCCCTTCAATTCCCAACTGCCCCAGCATCCTCCAAAGTGACTGCCCAGCAAAACCCCTACAGCCAACCTCTACTGGAAGGTTCCAGGCCCTCCACCCGTTTTGCTGGCAGTCATGTATCAGACCTTGATATTTCCCCTTCTTGCGCTCATGTGCCTCTTCCATCCTCTCTTTCCAGGGTACGGTCAGCTCTATGAGTACTACCTGTTTAGTGCTCCTAGACCAGAGGACCATATCTGGTCTAAGGTTAGTGTGGGCTATCTCCTCTGGGAATTTGAGCTGCTTCCTCAGGTCTGCCTGCATCTCCCAGTCCTTTGCTGAGGCCAAAATGCCTCTGTTCCTACGTCCTGCGGCAGCTGCCTCGCCTGACCTGACAAAATTGATAAAGCAGAGCCTGCTGGAAAGGTATTTTGCCTTTTTCCTTGCCTGCTCAACCCCATCTGCCAACTGCGGCAGAATCTTATCATGACGCCACCGGCATTTTTCCATCGGCCAAGCTTGATGGCAAGATGAGAGGACATGCTCCAGGTTGGCTGGCTTCCCACAGAGCTTGCAGTTGGGACTCTCCACCAAACCCCATAAGTAGAGGTTTGATGGGGTCGGCACAACATCATAAACTGAGCACAGAAGGAACTTTATCCGGTATGCTTCCATACTCCAGATGTCCCGCCAAGTCAAGCCCCTCTCTTGTACTCCTTCCCATCTTGTCCAGCTGCCTTGCTTTTTCATGGCTGTGGCCTTTACATGCCGGGTCTCCTACTCGACCTTACGGATCTCTCTCTGCACCATGTATCATCGTTCATTTGGATTTGCTTTTTCCCAGCTTGTCCTAGTTGAACAACCCCAGTCCAAGCCTGCCCCTAGCTACTGTCCCCACGATGTCCGCCTGGTACAGCCAGTTCTCTACCTCTGTGAGTGCTCTACTGGCTGACCACTTCCGACCCGTCCTGACGGTAATATCTGCCTGCCGCACTCTCTCATCCTTGCTATCTCGCAACATCATGGCCTGCCGTATCTTTGTCACTTTAAACTCCTCTACAACCGATGTTACAGGCAGCTGCAACTTGCTGCCTGTGCTGTACAATCCAATGGAGCTAAAGCTTTTCAGTACACCTAACCATCTCCTTAGATAAGTGGAGATTGATCTCTCCAGTACCTCAACAGAGGAGACCGGTATTTCAATAACAAACAGTAACCACAGCAACCTAGGGAGTACCCCGTACTGGTACCCCCAGGCCTTATACTTGTCAGGTAAACCGCTCTTCTCCAGGGATGTCATCCAAGTCTTTGTTTGGCTAAACATCTTTTTCACACTCTGTCATTGAGGTCTGCCCTATACCATTTCCCTAAGCTCTTCACCGGTCTTTCCTTAAGTGTAGGGATAACTGTGTCCTTGATCTTAAAGCGGAAGTGGTCCTGGACACATCCTTTCCTCAGTACCAGGCTCCTTGATTTTCCAGGTTTGAACTCCATCCGTGCCCAATCAATGAGCTCGACCAGGTCCTCCAAGATCCATCTTCCTTCTGGTACTGACGTTGCCGTGATGGTAAGGTCATCCATGAATGCTCTTACAGGTACCTGCTCAATGCCGTTTGCCAGCATAGCCCCCCGGCGCAATTTTTCTGCTGAAATAACAAGGAGATTCATCGCTGCTGAGAACAAAATCACAGAGATTGTGCATCCCATGATAATTCCCACTTCGAGCCTCTGCCAATCGGTGGTAAAGTCCCTGCAGGTGAACTGCATCCTGAAGTGATCAAAATATCGCTGCAAGAGATTCTGGAATCGCACTGGGACATGGTAGGTTTTCAACACCAACTCCACTAGCTTGTGGGGTATTGTCCCATAAGCATTTGTAAGGTCTAACCACAGGACTGCCAGGTCCCCACAGTTCCTCTTTGCATCTTCAATGATTTTAGTAATTATGCTGGTATGCTCAAGGCACCCCGATACCCCTGAGACCCCATCCTTCTGGACTGATGTATCCATGTAATCACTGTCCAACATGAAGGTTGTCAACCTCCTCGCCAAAATCCCAAGGAATATCTTACCCTCAACATTGAGGAGTGAAATTGTCTGAAATTGCTTGATCCCTACCGAACTCTCTTCTTTAGGGATAAAGCAACCTTCCGCCACCAACCAACTGTCTACAAGACAATTCTTCCTCCATGCCACTCTCAGTAACTTCCAGAGTCGTCTTCTGAGTCTTTCGCAGTATTTGTAAACCTTATAAGGAATGCCATTAGGTCCTGGGGCTGATTTTGCTCTGGCCTTCCTAAGAAAAGCGTTCACCTCCTGCCAGCTCGGTTCCTCCTCTCTGAAACCCCATCCCTTAGTTATGCTGCTATAGACGTAGACTGCTGGGGGGTTCCCATGATGCACTGTTTCTTTCTCTTTTTGCTCTGTATGCACTCTGCATTTAATCATTAGTGATCGATCTCTGCTCCCCTCCACAGCATGTCTTTTTCCTGGTTCTCTCCCTCAGCCCCAACCAGTCCCAGCAGAAGACTGCCCCTCCCTGAGCCTGGTTCTGCTGGAGGTTTCTTCCTGTTAAAAGGGAGTTTTTCCTTCCCACTGTAGCCAAGTGCTTGCTCACAGGGGGTCGTTTTGACCGTTGGGGTTTTACATAATTATTGTATGGCCTTGCCTTACAATATAAAGCGCCTTGGGGCAACTGTTTGTTGTGATTTGGCGCTATATAAAAAAATTGATTGATTGATTGATTGAAATCAGTGGCTGGTTTAGCTGGTTTTATTAGCTTTTCCATGTCCCCCAAGGTATCTTCCCTTCTGGGGTCACTATGAACCTGGCGAAGGTGACCCTCTACTTCCTCCTTAGTCGCCTGCAATTCCCCAGATCTCTTATCACCCAGGAGTTTCGACAAATATTTAAATGGATTCTTGGTGAAATCTGTTCTTTCCTTCATCCGACGCTTCCTATTCTTCCGGTAGCATTCAGCTTTTCGCAGGGTCTTAATGCATGCTCTTATGATGTCACGGATTTCTGTCAGCGCTGGTTTCTGATCTGCTGATGCTTCACGAAATGCCTTCCTCAGTCTCCGTAAGTCACTTCTCAGAACTGCTATCTCCCTCAAGCGTCTGTTTTCTTCTGGCTGGATGTTGGTCTTGGCTTTCAGTTCTTTCTTCCCAAACCGATCAGCGCCTATACTCCAGATGATGGCTGCCATGGCTTTGACCTTTTTCCCCACATCTCCTGCCAGTGTTACCTCCAACACTTGGTCTACATCATGATCAAAGCTTTCCCACTCTTTCCTTGCCCCCGCAGCAGGCCAGTTCACTTGCTCCTTTCGTATCACTCCTAAGCCGGCATTCTGTTTGAACTGTCTAGTCACTTGTGTGCCTTCTATTTCTATCTGGTGTCCTACATCCTCCGACACATCAGAAATGCTGTTCCTGCTTCCCTCTTCATTATGTGCCTGGAGATTCCGAGGACTGTGGTTTGCCTCCTGCCCCGGCCTTCCTCGTGAGATTCTGAAGATGCAAGGAAGACCTCTGCATTCCTCAAAATTTGCTTTCACAGAGAAAACAACACTTGTGTCTTACTGCCCAAAGAGAAACAAGAATGTTCTTGTGATGAGCACGATGCACAAAGATGCATCTCTGAGCACGAGAGAGGACATGAAGCCGCAAATGATCCTGGATTACAACTCCACCAAAGGAGGAGTTGACAATTTTGACAAAGTCACAGCAAAATATAGCTGCCAGCGCAAGACTGCCCGTTGGCCCTTGGTGGTTTTCTACAACATTGTGGACGTGTCTGCGTACAATGCCTATGTGCTGTGGATTGAGATCAACCAGCAGTGGAATGCCAGGAAACTGTACAGATGTTGATTTTTCCTGGAAGAACTAGTCAAAGCACTCATCACTTCCAAGATCCAGAACTGGGCCAGGCCAGCTCGATCCCCAGCAGCTGCAGCTTTCATCGCAAAGGTCCAGGGAAGGGCATCTGACCAACCCACAATGGATCCGATACAGGTGCAAAGAAACGCAAAAGATGCAAAGTCTGTCCCTATCAAGATAACAATAAAAACAAGTACCTGTTGTGCGAGGTGCAAGAAGTACATCTGCAGAAAGCACAAAGTCACATTCTGTCCATCGTGTGGGGCAAATGTTGAACATTGAAAATCTGAGAAAATGGGGCAAGTTAAATGAAAAAAACAAAGTGTTTGTGAAGAGGGAAAATTGAAAACAGGAGTTCTTTGATATAGTGTTTGAATTGTATATCTCCTCTTCTCATCTCTTCAAAATGTTTGTACAATCTAAAATAAAGTTCTGATTGGTTTAACTTCATTTTTGACTGTTTTCAGTGGATTTAAACAGTACGGGTCAAAATGACCCGCAACATAATAAACATTTATTTCTCACCATAATACATGGGTTAAAAAACTGAACATTCTCACAGACTCAAACTGCCGGTCACTCTGGTACTGCCACATTCCGATGTAATGGTTGCACTTACATAAGACAAGGTGGCCTAATGAGTTGTAAATTACCCCAACAGTGCCATTTGCACCACCTTGGTCATGAAAGGAAGAAGTGCCATTTGGCACCACTTTGGTAGTTCTAGTGTTAAATCAAATGACACCTCTTTCCAAACGTTGTAACACAGACAACAGACTACAACAGACTAAAACATTTTCTTCCACCCAAAATGAGAGATCAAGGATCCAGTGACCGATTTCACATTTAATTAATTTTAGACTCAGTAAAATGTTATTGACATAGAAAACCTGTAAAGCCTACTTTTAGTACACAGAAAATTCACAGGAGGTATCGATAAGGGAATCAGATCGATAAGCGGAATCGATAATGGCATCAACAGATAAAATTTTATCAATACCCATCCCTTGTCCTCACCATCACTCATTTAGGTCCATCACACTTTTTTCAGTAAATATGCTGAGAGCATAAACATGGGCTTTCAGCTACTACACAGTAGTGCTGCACAATGCGGCCAAATTAGCTGAACTATCAGATCTTCTTTTTAAGAAAACTCTCCTCTACACCACTCCATCAGGAAGCTGTATTTTATATTTTTAATTAAATTTATACCAAGTTGCAGGGATTTGCTATCAATATGAGTTTAAAGAAGATAATTTTAGACATTAGAAAATGGCCGTTTATTCACCAATATAACTAGGAGTCTCTGGTTCAGACGATGTGTTCAGATTCAAAACTGGCTCAAACATTTTTCTTCTTCTCCTAAGTTGGATTACAACTTTTTTTGTGGAACACAGCACCAACTACTGTACAGGAGGGACCCAGCAGTCAATATGTGTCACCAATTACAAAATGACTCTTTTCAACCAGACATGTGGTGCCGTGACATGTCAATCATCCATGTGGTACCTGGGGTGTCCAATCAGATTTCAGGGGAGTCCAGCTCTACCCATGATCTCATTTACTGTCAAAACAGGAAGTGTTCAACATTTGACTTTTTTTTATTATTTAATGAGACAAACAAAAAGTTACACAAAAACCTTTCAGAGGATTAAATACAACAGCAAAAACAACATACCAAAGAACAGGTTAATAAAAAAAAAACATCAAATGATCGAGCGAGCTTTGTGCCGCTGCGTGGCATTTTGCTTGTATTACTACTACTATTGCTACTATTAATAATAACAATAATAATAATATAATGTAGACTAGAACATGCCGACTGCATGAAGTGCTGAGCTGTACTCAGTGCCAAACTTCCCAATTATGCCATTAGATCCAGTTGAAGCAGTGATCAATAGACCTTAAATCAAACTGAATTTGCCTGTTGATGGACCAATAGAGGACCTGGAAGACTACATTCATACAATCTGCCACAACAACATTATACGAGGTCTGTTAGAAAAGTATCCGACCTTTCTATTTTTTTCAAAAACCATATGGATTTGAATCACGTGTGATTGCATCAGCCAAGCTTGAACCTTCGTGCGCATGCGTGAGTTTTTTCACGCCTGTCGGTTGCGTCATTCGTCTGTGAGCAGGCTTTGTGTGAGCAGTGGTCCACCCCTCTCGTCGGATTTTTATTGCAAATAAAATGTCTGAACGATTTGGAGCTTCGCTGCATCAGTTTTTTCCAGAAACTGTGAGAGACCTCCAGGTGGACACCGTTTGGAAAATTCAGATGGCTTTCAGGGACGATTTTATGGGGATTACACAGATTAAGGAGTGCTCCAGCCGGTTTAAAGACCGCCCACAGCTGCTGAGAGCGTGGCGCGCTCCGAGCGCCAATCGACAGGCTGAATCAACCAGATCATTTCCAACGTGAAGGCTTTGTTGATCCGGGACGTCGTCTGACTTGCACAAAAACGGCAGAAGACGTGGACATCAGTACTTTTTTGGCACATTCCACTGTTACAGGAGTTTTTTTCATGGTTTCCAACTGGTCAACTGGTCCACCCCCCAACGAGGGGGGTGGAACAGTGCTCACTCAGAGCCTGCCCACAGGCGAATGACGCAACCGACAGGTGTGAAAAAACTCACGCATGCGCACGAAGGTTCAAGCTTGGCTGATGCAATCACACGTGATTCAAATCCATATGGTTTTTGAAAAAAATAAAAAGTTCAGATAGTTTTCTAACAGACCTCGTACATGACAACAAATCTGCCAACAAACACGCACTAAGCTCAAGTGAAATGGATGAAAGTTCATCATGTGACATTACTGAGTCAATGATATCCATAAAATGCCAACTCAAGAACCGTGATTTTCGAGCAGTTGACAACAGATGTTAAAGAACTAAAGCATTCTGTGGAGTTCAACAACTGACTGATGGAGGTGCTGAAGGCTGACAACGTATCACTCAGGGCTGAAGAAAACAACCTCAAATGTTTAACAGCTGAACTTCAAAAGGACAGAATCAACATGGCTCATGACATTCTTGTTCTGCAATGAAGACGTAGGAGAGATAATGTCATTATACACAGACGTCTAGAAGCTAAACATCAAACTCAACAGAAATCAGAAGAAGTCTTAAAGACATTCCTTGCTGACGAGTTGAAAATGAAGCTATTCGCTTCTCTAGAGTCCATCACCTAGGAAGGACCAAAGCTGGCCAATATAGGAGGCCGCGTCCCATTGTGGCCAAAGTTAACAACTCAAAGATGAAGTCTGCCATCAGATGGCCAAAGATGGTGCTAGCAGCAGCCTGTTGCAACAGCTCCTGGTTTTTCCTCATTTATTTGTTTTTATCACATTTTATTGTTTTATTCTTTTGCTGTCTGGGCATTTACACATATGCCAGGATGCCTTTTAAAGGGTTTTCACACATTACCTTTTTTTTGCTTGCTACTCTGGAAGCCATGCTGATAGCACCACCGGCATTGCTTACATACAGGATTAGCTGATCGCCCTGAGCTGGCTGCCTTTTGTAGCTGGAGAGAGGCCCAATATTCCGGAGGAGCTAAAGAGGAGACGTGAGGCAGCAAAGCAGGGGTTAAACAGAGGATGAAGAAGAGGTTTAAAATCCTGCATTCCTGCAGTCACCACAGGAAATGTTAGGCCCTTGGTAAATAAGATTGGAAGCGCTCGTCTGGATCCAAAGGGAGTGCAGACAGTATCATGTGTTTCACCGAAACATGGCTACACAAACAGAAATCTCTAATGTGACTATCCCTGGATCCCACATGGTTCGAGCAGACAGATACCTCTGTAAGCAGTAAGAAGAAAGGAGGGGGGCTCACTGTCAAAGAGTGGGTTTGCAGCCTGAACATCGAGCTTGTTGCCCTCGGACTTCATCCATATTATCTGCCAAGGGAACTCACCAGTGTTATCGCCATCACTGTTTATATTCCTCCATCTGGGAACCCAGAAGCAGCGTGTGACATCATCCACTCTGTAACTGCGGATCTCTAAACAAAAAAGCCCGGAGCCTTCATCACTATCACAGGTGGTTCCACCAGTCTGTCGAAAACTCGCACTGGCACCAGTAGCTCATGGCAGTGTTCTATTTATTTTGACACCAGTTATATCAGACGGTTAATTACAACTTGGCTTTTTGTTTTTGTTTTTTTTTTAAATGCCTTTTTTACAAATAAAAAAATGGAATATTTTACAAAAGCACATTTATCTGTAAACACCAACACACGACACACCTCACATTAATGTGTTGGTTTACATAGAATGAATCAACCAATCAGTGTTAGCGGAGGCACATTTTACCCAGAATGCCATCTGTCTGTGTTTGTTACAAAACTTCAGAATTAGTGCATTATTCAACATTAAAAGATATATATCTTAACTTTGCACAAATGACAGAATTGACATTAATGGAGTTATTCTATCAGTATTCATTTTATTTATACACCAAACCATAACTCAGTACTGCTTTATGTTCCAAGACCTCGGCCTGACAGCAGTGCTGCGATTCGGTAGAGAGTTGAGCTTTATGGCTCCTCTCAGCTGCGTTTGTGCTGGAAGCCATGTAGTAAACTGGAGCTTCCAGCAGGGGGCAGGACACTCAAAGACAGAAGTGCTGACTCATTATTTGGGTCTGTGGTCACCTTTGATGCTTTCAGAAGCAATCGTGGTGTTAAACTCAAAATTAGCTTGTTAGTAGTTTCAAGTGCACCGGAGACAACAGTGGAATTTATCAGTTATCGGTTATCTGTAACTTCCGATACATTTTTGGGTGGTTTATCATTTTAACTTTATCAAGGATAACTTTTCAGTTATCTGATTATCTGTTATCGAAGTTAATTTTTTGGTTATCTGTGCCCACCACTGAGCAGACACCTCTTTTCATCTTTTCCACCCTCTGCTGGCATCTACCACAGATTCTGCTACATCCTCTATACATGGGACTGGACTACAAATCACAGCCAGCCAGGTGATGAGAGCGCTGGAGAGGCTAAACCAGAGGAAAGCTGCTGGACTGGACAGTATCAGGCCTTGGGTGCTGAAAGCATCTTCCAGTCAGCTCTGTGCAGTACTCAAGCATCTCATCAACTTGAGCCTTCACCTTCAGAGAGTTCTAGTACTGTGCAAAACATCCTGCCTGGGCCCAGTGCCTAAGAAAGGGCATCCCGTGACTCCTAATGACTACAGGTCAATTGTTGTGGTCTGGAGAACTGGTCTCCCACTCCCATCTCTATTTCCTGTGAGTGGAGCGGATTGATTACTCCTGCAGCTACATCACATCTCCATCAATTAGCGGTGTCCTATTTAAGCCTGTGCTGAACTGGAGGACATCACCAGATCTTTCCATCCATGGAAGTGGTAACCTGGCCACTAAATTGTGTTAAAATCTTCTTGTCAGTTTTTCAGTGCGTTTCCTTGGTGTTTTTTTTTTTCTCTCTGCACTCATCACTGTGTTTTCTCCCATTCTGCAGTCAGCAGCCCCCTCCTGCTCCCCTGGCTCCCCTGGTTGTCTGCACCTATGATCCATCCACCAGTGATTCCACCTCCCGGTCTCCACCCTCTGCACATTTATAATAAACTGTTACCGTTGTATTCTCACACCCAAAACTGCCTTATTGATGTTGCATCTGTTTCCAGTTTCTGGTTCACTGCAGGATCTATCCACCAGGCGCTCTCCTCCCAGGGAGGTATGCTTAATCAACATCAGCAACAAATTTCCAAAGTGCGTGACAGCAATTAGCAACTTTAAATTCAGGTAAACCAGCTCAGCATCCAGCTCACTACACTCACTGAACATTTCGCCAGATTGCTCCCCACATCCAGCACTAGCAGCACACCCAGTACTCCACCCACAGCCACAGTAAGCTCCCCATCACTTCACCATCGGAGTCACTAGTCTGTGATCCAGAACCATTGTCAGGAGGATTTGCCACTTGCTCGTCCTTCCTTCTCCAGTGCTCCATAGTGTTTTCTCAAAGGCCCTCAAAACTCAGCACTGACCACAGTAAGGTGGCTTCCTAACAAGTTTGCTCCAGGGGGAGGCACTGGCCTAGATCACTGCTCTGAGGAAGGGCCAGTCCCCAATCCTAGCTTCCTATGACAGCATGTGCAGAGAACTCTGTAAGGTGTCTGACCATCCATCTGGCAGGCAGACAGTGTCCGAGTTGCTTCTCTGGATCTGCCAGTGGGTCTGCAGCATGGCTGAGTATTCCGTTGACTGCCGCATTCTGGCTGCGGAGACTGGCTGATTTGATTTGATTTTTGATTTGATTTGATCGTTTATTTAGTCCCCATGGGGGCAATTCAGGTGCAGTCAGCAGTAAAAATTGCATTCATAAAAACACATCATAATAAATATACAAAACAAAAACCAAGAAATAAGGTGCAAGCCAGTGTAGACTTAAGTACAACAGTGGGTCATTCATCTTCTTCCGCTTAGTCCAATTAAGGGTTGCGGGGGGGGCTGGAACCTATCCCAGCAGTCATAGGGCGCGAGGCGGGGTACACCCAGGACAGGACGCCAGTCTGTCGCAGGGCCACAAACAGACAAACAAACACAGACACACCCACACACACACACCTACGGACAATTTAAAGATTCCAATCCACCTAACCCGCATGTCTTTGGATGTGGGAAGAAACCGGAGCACCCGGAGGAAACCCACGCAAACACGAGGAGAACATGCAAACTCCACACAGAAAGGCCACGGGAATTGAACCCATGACCTTCTCGCTGTGAGGCAACAGTGCTAACTACTAACCCACCGTGCCGCCGCAACAGTGGGTCCTTAGGTGTTATTTAGGAGAGCAATGGCTGTGGGAATAAAAGAGTTTTTTAGTCTGTTAGTTCTGCATCTGGGCATTACCAGGCATCTGCCCGAGAGCAGAAACTTAAATTGTGAGTGCAGAGGGTGTGCCGAATCCGCCATAATTTTCCTGGCTTTTGACACAACCCTTGTTTTAAAAAGGTCCATGATGTCCGTGCACTGAGTTCCCATAATTTTACCACACTCCTTGACAATATTACAAAGATGGTTGCGATTCTTAAGGTTCAATAAGTTGAGCCAACACAGGAAGGAAAAGGGTAAAACAGACTCCAAAAAGCAACTGTAGAACATTTTCATGAAGACACCATCTACGTTGTAGTTCCTACGTTTTCGCAGAAAGTGCATTCTTTGATTCACCTTACTGCACACTGCATTAACCTGCAATTCAAAGGATAATTTATTGTCAATTTGGGTGCCCAGATACTTATAATTCTCAACAACATCTATGGGCTTCCCATCAATGGACATTTGATTCAGAACAGGTGGCGTTTTTTCTGAAATCAATGTGCATTTCTTTAGTTTTGTCACACATTTATATATAGAAAAGATGAATGGCACCACTCTAAAAAGTCCAGCAAGACCAAACTGTGGTCTGTGGAGTCATCACCATGAAGAAGGGACAGGATAACTGAATCATCTGCATATTTTAATATGTGATGATTATCATGTTGGCTTTGACAGAGATTAGTATACGAGGTCTGTTAGAAAACTATCCGACCTTTTTATTTAAAAAAAAACTATATGGATTTGAATCATGTGCGCTTGCATCAGCCAAGCTTGAACCTTCGTGCGCATGCATGAGTTTTTTCACGCCTGTCGGTTGCGTCATTCGCCTGTGGGCAGGCTCTGAGTGAGCACTGGTCCACCCCCCTCGTTGGGGGGTGGACCAGTTGACCAGTTGGAAACCATTCGGAAGATTCAAACGGCTTTCGGTGGCTTTTCAGTCGAGTGAGTATCCGAGAAATTGTGTAACAGCTGGGCATGTCACAACTTGTCCTGTGAGACTTCCAACACGGACGTGCTTTTTGTTGTGCACCATTGCGTGGCTCCGTCCTGACGCGCAAATTCCTCCGCACGTCTTTCATGACAAAATCTCCTGTAACAGTGGAATGTGCCGCAAAAGTGCTGATGTCCAACTCTTCTGCAATTTCTCTGGTAGTCAGACGACATCCCGGATCAACACAGCCTTCACTTTGGAAATGATCTGGTCGTTTCAGCCTGTTGATGGCCGCTCGGAGCGCGGCGCGCCCTCCGCCGCTGTGGGCCGTCTTTAATCCGGTTGTAACGCTCCTTAATCTGTGTGACGCCCAGAGTATCCTCACCGAAAGCCGTCTGAATCTTCCGAATGGTTTCCACCTAGCTGTCTCTCACAGTTTCTGAAAAAATTTGATTCAGCGCTGCTCCAATCGCTCAGCCATTTCCCTGACAATGAAAAGCCGACGAGGCGGGTGGACCAGTGCTCACTCAAAGCTTGCCCACAGGCGAATGACGCAACTGACAGGCGTGAAAAAACTCACGCATGCGCACGAAGGTTCAAGCTTGGCTGATGCAAGCACACATGATTCAAATCCATATAGTTTTTAAAAAAAATAAAAAGGTCGGATAGTTTTCTAACAGACCTCTTAAAGAACAAACAACAAAGGAGATAAAATGCAGCCCTGAGGGACTCCAGTGGATGATACAACAGCATCGGAGAGAGTTTCACTAACTCTGACTCTCTGCGATCTGTTTGTTAAAAAGTCTATAATCCATAAAATTAGGCCAACATCAATGTTCATGTCTCTTAATCGCTCTGCCAATACATGTGGTTGTATGCAGTTAAAAGCGGAGGAGAAATCAAACAACATCCGAATAAAGGTATTTGCACCTTCAAGATGCTGCAAAGCCAGACTGAGTATAGTGGAGATCGCATCATCCACGCCCCTTCCAGATCTGTATGTGAACTGGAGTGGGTCTAACACTCCCTGTGTTTGTCTTAAAAGCTCCTCTTTCACAATTTTCTCAAAAGTCTTCATAACAAGAGATGTTAGTGCTATAGGCCTGTAATCGTTCGGTTCTTTAGGTGACTTGTTTTTTGGTATTGGAACAATTGTTGAGGATTTCTAAAGGGAGGGTACACTGCGAAGTTCCATTGAACAAGAAAAGATGTGGCAGAATATACCAGCCAATTGCTCTGCACAGTTTTTAAGTACCCTTCCCCCAATACCATCAGGCCCTGAACTTGTCCTTTCCTTAACACTTTTAAGGTGCTTAAGGACCACACCTCTATCAATGGATAAGTTAATATTACTGGGCTCATCATTCTGAAGGACACACAATTTGTGATTAAAATTCAGGACATTAAATCGATTATAAAAAGTATTCAATTCATTTGCAAAGACCACATCTGAAGGAAACAAGTTAGTGCTCAGAACACCAGAGCTTGATTTTGATTCCATTCCCTACATAGATTTCATTCCCTTCCAAGATGAATGTAGATTTCCAGAAGTAAAAAGGCTTTGCACGTTGTTCTTGTGGTCATTTCTAGCTCTTCTAATATTTCTTTTGACTTCTTTCTGCAATATGTGATACATAGACATATCCCCTCCTTCAAAGCATTTATTTCTCTGTATTATTGAGTCTCTAACATCTTTAGAGAACCAGAATTTGTTATTTGAGAAGGAACAAAATGATCTGCGAGGGACAGTTATGTTTTCACAAAATGAGATGTAGGCAGACACAGTTTCTGTAAGTTCGTCAAGATCTTTGCAATTGTCTTTAAAAACCTCCCAGCTGGCTGGGATGCTATGGTGCTTCGGGCTACATTTAGCAACTGATAGGTTCTCTGATAAGTTACGGGACGAGTTGGCGGCTAGGGAGGAACCACAGTAGTAGGACGATCTAATCGCCTCGACAATCGGTTGCAGGAGCAGAGTAGGCAATAAGCCCAGAGGAGTCAGCCATCATGGTTTTCCCTCTCTCTAGTCCCACAGGTCGCCTCTTCCTCCACCGGGCCAGCACCCCCAGTCCTGTTCTCTGCCGACTGCCCCATGTAGATCGGCAGGTCCTGGCTCTCTCTCTCAAGGAGAGAGCAGGCTGCGTACACGCTGGGGGTAGTATCTACTGTGGGCTGAAGGGGCATGTTCGAAGAAGACATCATGTCCTCTTCCACTCCCATAGTCCTTGGGCACCCGTGGTTATGGTTTCACAATCCGGCTCCGGATTGGTTGACCAGCACCACCACCCGGTGGAGTAAGAGTTGCCACTTTCTCTATTTATGTTCTATTAGCCAGTCCTCCATTCTCTCCTCTGCTGACACCTCGTTAGATTTGTCTCAGGTACCCAAAGCCTATCATGACCTTGCCCCAGCTTATAGGAAAGACAGGGCCTGGTCTCCGCATTGTCCCTATGACTGTTCCATTGATTTGCTTCTCAGCGCCACTTTACCATTGAGTAGGCTATTCAATCTCAATCACCGGGAATGCGAATCAGTGGAACAGTATAGTCAGGAGTCACTCGAGTCTGGTATAATCAGACCCTCCTCCTCTCCGGTGGGTGCCAGCTTCTTCATCATTGGGAAGAAGGATGGCACCCTCCATCCATACATCAATTACCACGGGCTCAATAACATAACCATCAAAAACAAATACCCACTTCCCCTCCTTAGCTCTGTATTCGAGCCCCTCCACGGAGAGTCCTTTTTCCGTTACGTTCTATCTTCTGTTACGCCTACCATCTAGCCCATCTAGTGAGAGAGGGAGACGAATGGAAAATGGCCTTTAAGGCCCCTCTTGGCAATTTGGAGTATTTGGTCATGCCCTTGGGCTAACCAATGCACCTGCAACCTTTCAGGCCCTTGTACAATGATGTACTGCACGATTATCTTTATCGTTTTGTGGTTGTCAACTGAGACAATAGGGATGCACCAATCCACATTTTTCACTTCCGATCTGATCCCGATACCTGAATTTGAATATCGGCCAATACCAATACTATTTCGATACCAGAGCTCTGTTTGTTTTAAGATTATTATCATTATTGTTGATTTTAAATGAGGATGTTTTGTAACACCAGTGATACAGTTTATGATGAAGTACATAGAGGAAGATTTTCTTCAAAAGAAGACCTGATAGTACCAGAAGGTACATCTAAGATCCAAGCCAACGGCAGGACTAGGGATGGGTATTGTTAAGATTTTATCGATATCGACCATTATCGATTGCGCTTATCGATCCAATTCCTTATTGATTCCCTTATCGGTACCTCTTGTGAAATTTCTGTGTACGAAAAGTAGACTTTGCAAGTTTTCTATGTCAACAACATTTTATTGAGTCTTAAAGCAAATAAATGTGAAATTTTTCACAGGATCCTTAAACTCTGGACATAAATAAACTCTACTTGGTGGATTAAGACTAAGGGCAGACTAAGGGCAGTTTAGAAGCTCCCATGACCAGTATGAAATCAAGGACCGAGACGTTGCCCGGTGCGGGGGAGCCGGGGCCCCACCCTGGAGCCAGGAGTGGGGTTTGGGCTTGCGCGCAAGCGCCTGGTGGTCGGGCCTTAGCCCACGGGGCCCAGCCGGGCCCAGCTCAAAAGAGCAACGTGGGCCCGCCCTGCTGTGGGCTCACTACTAGGGTCGAGAGTGGGTGGTCCGGTCCGCCCTCAAACCCTCTGGCTGTCGGGAAGTGGAATGTCACCTCGCTGACGGGGAAGGAGCCTGAGCTTGTGAGGGAGGTTGAGAGGTACCGACTAGAGACAGTCAGGCTCACCTCCACGCACAGCTTGGGCTCTGGTTCCCAACTCCTGGAGAGGGGCTGGGCGCTCCACTTTTCTGGTGTTGCCCACGGGGATAGGCGGCGGGCGGGGGGGAACATTGCTCCCAAGCTCAGTTGCCATGTGTTGGAGTTCACCCCGGTGAATGAGAGGGTCACGTCCCTACGCCTTTGGGTCACGGACAGGTCTCTCACTGTTGTCTTGGCCTACGGGCCGAGCAGCAGTGCAAAGTACCTGACCTTCTTGGAGTCCCTGGGAGGGGTATTAGATAGTGCTCTGACTGGGGACTCCATTGTTCTCTTGGGGACTTCAACGCCCACGTGGGCGGTGACAGTGAGACCTGGAGGGGGGTTAGCATGGCCTCCCCGATCTGAACCCGAGTGGTGTTCAGTTCTTGGACTTCTGTGCTAGCCACAGTTTGACCATCACGAACACCATTTTCCAGTACAAGGGTGTCCATAAGTGCACATGGCACCAGGACACCCTGAGCCGGAGGTGGATGATTGACTTTGTAGTCGTATCATCTGACCTTTGGCCACGTGTCTCGGACACTCGGGTGAAGAGAGGGGCTGAGCTGTCAACCGATCACCACCTGGTGGTGAGTTGGATCTGCTAGGAGGGGAGGAAGCCGGTCAGACCTGGCAGGCCCAAACGTATCGTGAGGGTCTGCTGGTAACGACTGGCGGAACTCTCTGTCACTGTGACCTTCAACTCCCACCTCCGGGAGAGCTTCTCCCAGATCCCGGGGGAGGTTGGAGACATGGAGTCTGAGTGGACGATATTCTCCACCTCCATTGTCGATGCGGCCACTCGAAGCTATGGTCGCAGGGTCTCTGGTGCTTGTTGCGGCGGCAATCCCCGAACCCGGTGGTGGATGTCGGAAGTAAGGGATGCCATCAAGCTGAAGGAGTCCTACTTGTCTTTGTTGGCAGGTGGGACTCCGGAGGCATCTGACAGGTACCGGCAGGCCAAATGTGCTGCAGCCTGTGCAGTCACAGAGGCAAAAACTTGGGTCTGGGAGGAGTTCGGGGAGGCAATGGAGGAGGAATATCGGTCAGCCTCAAAGAAATTCTGGCAAACCGTCCGACGCCTCCGGAGGTGGAAGCAGCTCTCCACCAACACTGTCTACAGTGCGGGTGAGGAGCTGTTGACCCTGACTGGGGATGTTGTCGGGCGGTGGAAGGTATACTTCGGGAGGATCTCCTCAATCCCATCGTGACATCTTCTGAAGAGGAAGCAGAGACTGGGGATTCAGAGGCGGACTCATCCATCACCCAGGCCAAAGTCACCGAGGTGGTCAGATAGCTCCTCGGTGGCAAGGCTCCTGGGGTGGATGAAAACCGTCCGGAGTCCAGGGTGGCTGGGTGCTCCCTTAGAGACTGGGTGAGCAGCTCGGTCACTCGGGAGGAGCTTGAAGTGGAGCCACTGCTCCTCCACATTGAAAGTAGCCAGCTGAGGTGGCTCGGGCATCTTTTTCCGATGCTCCCTGGACACCTCGCTGGAGAGGTGTTCTGGGCATGTCCCATCGGGAGGAGGCACCGGGGAAGACCCAGGATACGCTGGAGGGACTACGTCTCGCAGCTGGCTTGGGAATACCTCGGGGTTCCCCCGGAGGAGCTAGGGGAGATGTGTGTGGATCGGGAGGCCTGGGCGGCTTTGCTTGAGCTGCTGCCCCCGCGACCCGACCTCAGATGAAGCGGAAGAAAATGGATGGATGGATGGATGGAGGATCCTTGATCTCTGGACATAAATAGAAATAAACAAAATCTGCAGTTTTTGTCAAAAGCATTTCCTTTCAGACATTATTGGCATGAATGTCTTTCCATACATCTGAGCTGAGCACTTGTAGCCAGCTGTGCTGCATGGCAGGATGTAATTCATAAAGAATGCAGGACCTTTCATTCTGGGAGGAAAAAAAATGTTTTAATCAATTGTAGTTTGTCTGTATTGCAGCGTTTGGAAAGAGGTGTCATTTTATTTAAAGCGGCAATTCGTTTTGAAGTTATTAATTCCGACTAGACTCTGTCTCGGCAGAGAGCGGCGCAACGTTCGGAGCTGTGCCAACGGAACAGAGGACGATTCTCGTTTCTTGACTGCAACAAGACAAGAGTCCCAGTTATGTCCTGCTGTTGGTAACTGATGCCCTGCCTAGGGTTGGGTACCGAGAACCTGTTCTTTTCGCGTATCGCTAAGAAATTACTCGATCCAGCGATATCAATAGTCTTGTTGCTTAACCCTTTATGCTTAACCCTCAGACAGCAGGAGTTTGGTTACCAACAGCAGACCATCAGTTACCAGCAGCACACATCCATTATCAACAGCAGGACATCAGTTACTGACAACAGACATCAGTTGTCAACAGGACATCAATTACCGACAGCAGAAGTCAGTTACAGACAGCAGCAAATCAGTTTCTGACAGCACACGTCCATTATCAACGACAGGACATCAGTTACCAACAGCACACATCCATTATCAACGGCAGGACATGAGTTACCTACAGCAGGACATTGACTACTGACAGCAGGACATCAGTTACAGACAGCAGCAAATCAGTTTCTGACATCACACGTCCATTATCAACGGCAGGACATCAGTTACCAACAGCACACAACCTTTACCCACAGCAGGACATCAGTTACCAACAGCAGGACATCAACTACTGCCAGCAGGACATCAGTTACCGACAGCACACATCCATTACCAACGGCAGGACATCAAGTTACTTATGTCAGGACATGAGTTATCAACAGCAGACGTCAGTTACAGACAGCAGGCCATCAGTTACTATAAGTAGGTAAAAAATGCACACCAAGATCCTCTGCTGAGGTGCATATGCAGAAATAGTAACTCAAATATAAAGAAAAAGCATTGCACACTCAAAATATTGATGTCCTGCCGCTGTTTTATTTCATAACAACGTTTCGGCCAAAGGCCTTCGTCAGACTGCAGCTTCAGTTGGACCAAGTGTTCAAAACTGTTTGTCAACCCAGGTGCTCAAAACCCCCTCCAACGAGTGGGAGGTCCCAAGAGTGATGACGCCCAGTGATTTCAGCCCACTCTAAAAATCAGAAGACAAGATTATTAAATGTTCATAGGAAAAACATCAGCATAAACAATACATAATTACAAAAACATAATCACAAAAACATCTTAAATCGAAGTCAATGTTGAGTCCATGAGGAGTGAGAGTCTTCAAATGGTGGATCCAGAATTGCTCTCTTTTTGACAGTAGCACTTCCAGGTTCCCACCTCTTGGTGGCAGAGTTACATGTTCAATACCAATATATCTTAAAGAAGAGATCGGATGACTGAACTCTACAAAATGAGCTGCCACAGGATCATTTAAGTTTTTACATCTTATTGTGCTCCTATGTTCTGCAATCTGTGTTTTTAAAGCCCTGCTTGTTTTTCCCACGTAGGCTTTTCCACGTGGGCAGGTAATCATGTAGATAACACATTTTGTGTTGCAGGATATAATGCCTCTGATGGGTATGACTTTACCAGTGTGGGGATGTTTCAAACTGTTACAGCAGTAGGTGTAGTTACATTGACTACAGCCTCCACACCTGAGATTACCATCAGGGATAGGAGTCAACATGATTTGGCCTGTTTTGGGTGGAGAAGGGGGAAGATAGGAATGTACCAGTTTGTCTCTAAGGTTTCTTCCTCTTTTGTACACCACCAGAGGGTGCTGTTTAAAGGCCTCCCCCAAGGTAGAGTCAGTTTGTAAAATGTGCCAATGCTTTGAAATGATCTTTTTAAACTGTTCTGCAGGTTCTGAATAAACAGTAGAGAATATGATCCTTTTATTGGCACTTTTGGGGGGATTGACCCTAAGTAAATCAGACCTTGGTCTATTTTTTATCTTTGTGGCAGCCTCAATCAAAACTGTTTTTTTTTTTTTGTAACCTCTCTGTTCAAAATTTGTCATCATCACGTTTAAATTTCTTTCAAAGTCATCATTCTTGTAGCATATTCTTTTAAGCCTACAAAACTGAGTGTATGGGAGGCTCTTCTTCAATGGAAGTGGATGATTGGAGTAAGCTCTAAGTAAAGAGTTCATTGCTGTAGGCTTCTTGTATAAGTCCGTATACAGCCGATTCCCCTCCCTAATAATCCACAAATCCAAGAAGCTCAAGCACTCTTGGTCAGAGTCCATGGAGAAAGATATAAATGGACAACATGAGTTCAAATATGCATAAAAGGATTCAAGTCTCTGTCTTGTCCCTTTAAATAAGCAAAAAATATCATCCAAATATCTCTTCCACATACACACATTTTCTTTCAATGCATGTTCCTGATAAATGAATTTTTCCTCAAACTACTCCATGTTTCTGAATATAAAAATTATCTTGGAAAACCCAGTAATTATGTTTTAAAATAAGCCATGCCATATCCAGGATGGAGTTAATAGAGGGAACACCAGTGTTCATTTTAGAGACATAATGTTTCATGGCCTCAATACCTCCATCATGTGGTATAGAAGTGTACATAGCATTTATGTCAAAAGAAACTAAATGCCATTCATCTGGAGACAAAATCGACAGATTCAATCATATTTATTATGTGGTCAGTGTCCTTTATGTAAGAAGGCAAACCTTCAACAGCAGGTCTTATGATACTGTCTACAAAGATTGACAGATGAGATGTAAGGGAGTCAATACTGGCTACAATAGTAAAACCCTGGTGGGTATATTGTATGGCTTTGCCTTACAATATAAAGCACCTTGGGGCAACTGTTTGTTGTGATTTGGCGCTATATAAATAAAACTGATTTGATCTGATTTGATTTTGATTTGATTTTCAAGATTTTTATGCATTTTTGGCAATGTGTAAAAAGTAGGAACTACAGGATGGTCTACTTTTCAGTTACCTACAGCACACATCCATTATCAACGGCAGGACATCAGTTACCAACAGCACACATCCATTATCAACGGCAGGACATCAGTTACCTACAGCACACATCCATTATCAACGACAGGACATCAGTTACCAACAGCACACATCCATTATCAACGGCAGGACATCAGTTACCAACAGCACACATCCATTATCAACGGCAGGACATCAGTTACCTACAGCACACATCCATTATCAACGACAGGACATCAGTTACCAACAGCACACATCCATTATCAACGACAGGACATCAGTTACCAACAGCACACATCCATTATCAACGGCAGGACATCAGTTACCAACAGCACACATCCATTATCAACGGCAGGACATCAGTTACCTACAGCACACATCCATTATCAACGACAGGACATCAGTTACCAACAGCACACATCCATTATCAACGACAGGACATCAGTTACCAACAGCACACATCCATTATCAACGACAGGACATCAGTTACCTACAGCACACATCCATTATCAACGACAGGACATCAGTTACCAACAGCACACATCCATTATCAACGGCAGGACATCAGGTACCAACAGCACACATCCATTATCAACGGCAGGACATCAGTTACCTACAGCACACATCCATTATCAACGGCAGGACATCAGTTACCAACAGCACACATCCATTATCAACGGCAGGACATCAGTTACCAACAGCACACATCCATTATCAACGACAGGACATCAGTTACCAACAGCACACATCCATTATGAACGGCAGGACATCAGTTACCAACAGCACACATCCATTATCAACGGCAGGACATCAGTTACCAACAGCACACATCCATTATCAATGGCAGGACATCAGTTACCTACAGCACACATCCATTATCAACGGCAGGACATCAGTTAACAACAGCACACATCCATTATCAACGACAGGACATCAGTTACCTACAGCACACATCCATTATCAACGACAGGACATCAGTTACCAACAGCACACATCCATTATCAACGGCAGGACATCAGTTACCAACAGCACACATCCATTATCAACGGCAGGACATCAGTTACCTACAGCACACATCCATTATCAACGGCAGGACATCAGTTACCAACAGCACACATCCATTATCAACGGCAGGACATCAGTTACCAACAGCACACATCCATTATCAACGACAGGACATCAGTTACCAACAGCACACATCCATTATGAACGGCAGGACATCAGTTACCAACAGCACACATCCATTATCAACGGCAGGACATCAGTTACCAACAGCACACATCCATTATCAACGGCAGGACATCAGTTACCTACAGCACACATCCATTATCAACGGCAGGACATCAGTTACCAACAGCACACATCCATTATCAACGACAGGACATCAGTTACCAACAGCACACATCCATTATGAACGGCAGGACATCAGTTACCAACAGCACACATTCATTATCAACGGCAGGACATCAGTTACCTACAGCACACATCCATTATCAACGGCAGGACATCAGTTAACAACAGCACACAACCATTATCAACGGCAGGACATCAGTTACCAACAGCACACATCCATTATCAACGACAGGACATCAGTTACCTACAGCACACATCCATTATCAACGACAGGACATCAGTTACCTACAGCACACATCCATTATCAACGACAGGACATCAGTTACCAACAGCACACATCCATTATCAACGGCAGGACATCAGTTACCAACAGCACACATCCATTATCAACGGCAGGACATCAGTTACCAACAGCACACATCCATTATCAACGGCAGGACATCAGTTACCAACAGCACACATCCATTATCAACGGCAGGACATCAGTTACCTACAGCACACATCCATTATCAACAGCAGGACATCAGTTAACAACAGCACACATCCATTATCAACGGCAGGACATCAGTTACCAACAGCACACATCCATTATCAACGACAGGACATCAGTTACCAACAGCACACATCCATTATCAACGGCAGGACATCAATTAACAACAGCACACATCCATTATCAACGGCAGGACATCAGTTACCAACAGCACACATCCATTATCAACGACAGGACATCAGTTACCAACAGCACACATCCATTATCAACGGCAGGACATCAGTTACCAACAGCACACATCCATTATCAACGGCAGGACATCAGTTACCTACAGCACACATCCATTATCAACGGCAGGACATCAGTTACCAACAGCACACATCCATTATCAACGACAGGACATCAGTTACCAACAGCACACATCCATTATCAACGGCAGGACATCAGTTACCAACAGCACACATCCATTATGAACGACAGGACATCAGTTACCTACAGCACACATCCATTATCAACGACAGGACATCAGTTACCAACAGCACACATCCATTATCAATGACAGGACATCAGTTACCTACAGCACACATCCATTATCAACGGCAGGACATCAGTTACCAACAGCACACATCCATTATCAACGGCAGGACATCAGTTACCAACAGCACACATCCATTATCAACGGCAGGACATCAGTTACCAACAGCACTCATCCATTATCAACGGCAGGACATCAGTTACCTACAGCACACATCCATTATAAACGGCAGGACATCAGTTACCAACAGCACACATCCATTATAAACGGCAGGACATCAGTTACCAACAGCAGCACATCAGTTACTGACAGCAGACATCCATTATTAACAGCAGGACATCAGTTACCAACAGCACACATCCATTATCAACGACAGGACATCAGTTACCAACAGCACGCATCCATTATCAACGACAGGACATCAGTTACCAACAGCACGCATCCATTATCAATGACAGGACATCAGTTACCAACAGCACGCATCCATTATCAACGGCAGGACATCAGTTACCAACAGCACACATCCATTATCAACGGCAGGACATCAGTTACCAACAGCACACATCCATTATCAACGACAGGACATCAGTTACCAACAGCACACATCCATTATCAACGGCAGGACATCAGTTACCAACAGCACACATCCATTATCAACGGCAGGACATCAGTTACCAACAGCACACATCCATTATCAACGGCAGGACATCAGTTACCTACAGCACACATCCATTATCAACGGCAGGACATCAGTTACCAACAGCACACATCCATTATCAACGGCAGGACATCAGTTACCAACAGCACACATCCATTATCAACGACAGGACATCAGTTACCAACAGCACACATCCATTATCAACGGCAGGACATCAGTTACCAACAGCACACATCCATTATCAACGGCAGGACATCAGTTACCTACAGCACACATCCATTATCAACGGCAGGACATCAGTTACCAACAGCACACATCCATTATCAACGGCAGGACATCAGTTACCAACAGCACACATCCATTATCAACGGCAGGACATCAGTTACCAACAGCACACATCCATTATGAACAACAGGACATCAGTTACCTACAGCACACATCCATTATCAACGACAGGACATCAGTTACCAACAGCACACATCCATTATCAACGACAGGACATCAGTTACCTACAGCACACATCCATTATCAACGGCAGGACATCAGTTACCAACAGCACACATCCATTATCAACGGCAGGACATCAGTTACCAACAGCACACATCCATTATCAACGGCAGGACATCAGTTACCAACAGCACACATCCATTATCAACGGCAGGACATCAGTTACCAACAGCACACATCCATTATCAACGGCAGGACATCAGTTACCAACAGCACACATCCATTATCAACGGCAGGACATCAGTTACCAACAGCACACATCCATTATCAACGGCAGAACATCAGTTACCAACAGCACTCATCCATTATCAATGGCAGGACATCAGTTACCTACAGCACACATCCATTATAAATGGCAGGACATCAGTTACCAACAGCACACATCCATTATAAACGGCAGGACATCAGTTACCAACAGCAGCACATCAGTTACTGACAGCAGACATCCATTATTAACAGCAGGACATCAGTTACTGGCAGCAGACATCAGTGGTAAACAGGACATCAGTTACCAACAGCACACATCCATTATCAACGACAGGACATCAGTTACCAACAGCACGCATCCATTATCAACGACAGGACATCAGTTACCAACAGCACACATCCATTATCAATGACAGAACATCAGTTACCAACAGCACGCATCCATTATCAACGACAGGACATCAGTTACCAACAGCAAACATCCATTATCAACGACAGGACATCAGTTACCAACAGCACACATCCATTATCAACGGCAGGACATCAGTTACCAACAGCACACATCCATTATCAACGACAGGACATCAGTTACCATTCAGCACACATCCATTATCAACGGCAGGACATCAGTTACCTACAGCACACATCGATTATCAACAGCAGGACATCAGTTACCAACAGCACACATCCATTATCAACGACAGGACATCAGTTACCAACAGCACACATCCATTATCAACGGCAGGACATCAGTTGCCTACAGCACACATCGATTATCAACAGCAGGACATCAGTTACCAACAGCACACATCCATTATCAACGGCAGGACATCAGTTACCTACAGCACACATCGATTATCAACAGCAGGACATCAGTTACCAACAGCAGCACATCAGTTACTGACAGCAGACATCCATTATTAACAGCAGGACATCAGTTACTGGCAGCAGACATCAGTTGTCAACAGGACATCAGTTACCAACAGCACACATCCATTATCAATGACAGGACATCAGTTACCAACAGCATACATCCATTATCAACGACAGGACATCAGTTACCAACAGCACATGTCTGTTATCAACAGCAGGTCATCAGTTACCGACAACACACGTTGGTTACCAACAGCAGCACATCAGTTGCCAACAGCACACATCCATTATCAACGGCAGGACATCAGTTACCAACAGCACACATCCATTATCAGCGACAGGACATCAGTTACCTACAGCACACATCCATTATCAACGGCAGGACATCAGTTACCTACAGCACACATCCATTATCAACAACAGGACATCAGTTGCCAACAGCACACATCCATTATCAACGACAGGACATCAGTTACCTACAGCACACATCCATTATCAACGACAGGACATCAGTTACCAACAGCACACATCCATTATCAACGACAGGACATCAGTTACCAACAGCACACATCCATTATCAACGACAGGACATCAGTTACCTACAGCACACATCCATTATCAACGGCAGGACATCAGTTACCAACAGCACACATCCATTATCAACGGCAGGACATCAGTTACCAACAGCACACATCCATTATCAACGACAGGACATAAGTTACCAACAGCACACATCCATTATCAACGGCAGGACATCAGTTACCAACAGCACGCATCCATTATCAACGACAGGACATCAGTTACCAACAGCAAACATCCATTATCAACGACAGGACATCAGTTACCAACAGCACACATCCATTATCAACGGCAGGACATCAGTTACCAACAGCACATATCCATTATCAACGGCAGGACATCAGTTACCAACAGCACACATCGATTATCAACAGCAGGACATCAGTTACAAACAGCACACATCCATTATAAATGGCAGGACATCAGTTACCAACAGCAGCACATCAGTTACTGACAGCAGACATCCATTATTAACAGCAGGACATCAGTTACTGGCAGCAGACATCAGTTGTCAACAGGACATCAGTTACCAACAGCACACATCCATTATCAATGACAGGACATCAGTTACCAACAGCATACATCCATTATCAACGACAGGACATCAGTTACCAACAGCACATGTCTGTTATCAACAGCAGGTCATCAGTTACCGACAACACACGTTGGTTACCAACAGCAGTACATCAGTTGCCAACAGCACACATCCATTATCAACGGCAGGACATCAGTTACCAACAGCACACATCCATTATCAGCGACAGGACATCAGTTACCTACAGCACACATCCATTACCAACGGCAGGACATCAGTTACCAACAGCACGCATCCATTATCAACGGCAGGACATCAGTTACCAACAGCACACATCCATTACCAACGGCAGGACATCAGTTACCAACAGCACGCATCCATTACCAACGGCAGGACATCAGTTACCAACAGCACGCATCCATTATCAACGACAGGACATCAGTTACCAACAGCACGCATCCATTATCAACGATAGGACATCAGTTACCAACAGCACGCATCCATTATCAACGACAGGACATCAGTTACCAACAGCACGCATCCATTATCAATGACAGGACATCAGTTACCAAGAGCACACATCCATTACCAACGACAGGACATCAGTTACCAACAGCACACATCCATTATCAACGACAGGACATCAGTTACCTACAGCACACATCCATTACCAAGGGCAGGACATCAGTTACCAACAGCAAGCATCAATTATCAACAACAGGACATCAGTTACCAACAGCACGCATGCATTATCAACGGCAGGACATCAGTTACCAACAGCACACATCCATTACCAACGGCAGGACATCAGTTACCAACAGCATACATCCATTATCAACGGCAGGACATCAGTTACCAACAGCATACATCCATTATCAACGACAGGACATCAGTTACCAACAGCACACATCCATTATCAACGACAGGACATCAGTTACCAACAGCACACATCCATTATCAACGGCAGGACATCAGTTACCAACAGCACACATCCATTATCAACGGCAGGACATCAGTTACCTACAGCACACATCCATTATAAACGGCAGGACATCAGTTACCAACAGCAGCACATCAGTTACTGACAGCAGACATCCATTATTAACAGCAGGACATCAGTTACTGGCAGCAGATATCAGTTGTCAACAGGACATCAGTTACTGGTGGTTGGCTCTCACTGCGGTATTGTATCACTTCCTGTTCCGGAGCACAGCGGTGTTTTTCTGTATCTGTTAGCTGTTTAATCTGCGCAGTTAGATTGATCTAGTTATCTAGATTACGATTTGTTTCCCAGTGTAATCTTTACGTGCCTTAACTAAAGCACTCCTTCTGCTGAATCACCTCTAAATTATTTACACATTATTCACTTTGCGTGTTTTTAGGAATCCGCTAGCTTAGCGTAGCTACTAGCTCTTAGCCGATTTAGCATGGCGGCTTCTCCTGTCTCTCCCGCACTTTTCTGCTCTGGGTGTGAAATGTTTAGTTATTCCTCGGCCTCCTTTAGCAGTAACGGTACTTGTAATAAGTGTAGCTTATTCGTAGCTTTGGAGGCCAGGCTGGGCGAATTGGAGACTCGGCTCCGCACCGTGGAAAATTCTACAGTTAGCCAGGCCCCTGTAGTCGGTGCGGACCAAGGTAGCTTAGCCGCCGTTAGTTCCCCCCTGGCAGATCCCGAGCAGCCGGGAAAGCAGGCTGACTGGGTGACTGTGAGGAGGAAGCGTAGCCCTAAACAGAAGCCCCGTGTACACCGCCAACCCGTTCACATCTCTAACCGTTTTTCCCCACTCGACGACACACCCGCCGAGGATCAAACTCTGGTTATTGGCGACTCTGTTTTGAGAAATGTGAAGTTAGCGACACCAGCAACCATAGTCAATTGTCTTCCGGGGGCCAGAGCAGGCGACATTGAAGGAAATTTGAAACTGCTGGCTAAGGCTAAGCGTAAATTTGGTAAGATTGTAATTCACGTCGGCAGTAATGACACCCGGTTACGCCAATCGGAGGTAACTAAAATTAACATTAAATCGGTGTGTAACTTTGCAAAAACAATGTCGGACTCTGTAGTTTTCTCTGGGCCCCTCCCCAATCGGACCGGGAGTGACATGTTTAGCCGCATGTTCTCCTTGAATTGCTGGCTGTCTGAGTGGTGTCCAAAAAATGAGGTGGGCTTCATAGATAATTGGCAAAGCTTCTGGGGAAAACCTGGTCTTGTTAGGAGAGACGGCATCCATCCCACTTTGGATGGAGCAGCTCTCATTTCTAGAAATCTGGCCAATTTTCTTAAATCCTCCAAACCGTGACTATCCAGGGTTGGGACCAGGAAGCAGAGTTGTAGTCTTACACACCTCTCTGCAGCTTCTCTCCCCCTGCCATCCCCTCATTACCCCATCCCCGTAGAGACGGTGCCTGCTCCCAGACTACCAATAACCAGCAAAAATCTATTTAAGCATAAAAATTCAAAAAGAAAAAATAATATAGCACCTTCAACTGCACCACAGACTAAAACAGTTAAATGTGGTCTATTAAACATTAGGT